>NW_009735947.1:464-43173 GCF_000703405.1 Apaloderma vittatum | reverse complement strand
CCCCTGACATTCTGTGATTCTGTGATATATAGGCTTCCAAACATTAAAAATAAAGGACCATCCAGTATTCATCTACCATTAACTTACTATGCTTTACACAACAAAACAACAAATAATAAGCTGTAACATTAGAGATAGAGACGATGTTTCTTGAGCATGGAACAAGTATATTGAGATCTGTCTTCTGATAAATTTCAATATTTGATGCAACAGAAGATGATAGCTGCATGTGTTACTTTCACCTGTAAATTATTTGCCCTTCCTTGTGTTGAAGGGCACACGCAACATGCTTGCAAACATAGTTAACTGCTAGTTGTTTCAGAGAAATACAGGAGGTAAAGTATAGTTGAATAGCTGAGAAGATAGTCTGATGGACAGAACAAAGGCTCACAAATTAGCATTTATTATCTTGTTGCCACCAAGGACTTAGTGTGGGGCAAACCTCTTATCTGCACCATACTGTAGTTCCTGCATTTACATTAGCCAAAAGACATCTCATTAAATGCAATTAATATTAGTAAAGTGTACTAAAGGTACTATAAATGTACAACCTATCATCATATTGTACTGATTGGGGATCATTTGACCCACTTTGGGCATCACAGAAGACACACAGATAGAATGCACTTAGGAATTAGTGTTAGATATTACATGTACCCAACATATTACTTTCCAAAAGCAATTATGATTTCAGATATACAGATAACTTGTAAATAGCCTTGATGAAATTTGTTGAGGACACAATCCACTTTCTGTGCAGCGAGTATTCTAACAGTTTTAAAGCGTTGGCTGGTTTTTGATTCATTGGATTATCAGCAGGGCTTAATCAACAACTGGCTCACCTTTGAGATTTCTTACAGAAGTACTCATCCTGCCCAGTCTCGTTTAGTTTATGATGAGTTCTGATGAGATCACTTCCTTAGATGACACAGCTGCTTAGTACAAACAGAACACATTTCTAGTTGAAAGCAAATTCAATTGATGCTATTTCATGACAAGTGACATTTTGGGCTTGTGGTCCACAAAATTGCTGATCAGTACTGATGTCTTGGTACACAGCTGACCCCAGGGTGCACCTTGTTGCTAGCTGAAGGCCAGGTAGTGGTTATGTACCTTCTTGCTCAGAGAGTAAAGCACTTATTTCTGTTTGTCCTAACAACTATGTTCTGACAGACTTGTTAACTCAGAACAGTGTGCTATAGTCTCTACTGTATAGGAGATTTGGGCACTGGTGTCATCTTGTTACTGTTTATCTACTGGTCATCTCTCTAAAGTACATTGGAAAAGCACTGGTTTGTTGTAGCAGCGTATGATGTATCAAAGTACTCAGAAGGTGACCATAAAGATTCTAATCAAATAAAAATCTTGGGAACAACTTATATTGTGGCTCTCTAACAGAAATAGTTGTGAGAGTTTGTTGGGCTTGCTTCCAACGGGCTTGTCCAATTTTACTATGGAGTTACTATCAGAACTAACTGTTGTCTGCAGATTGATCTGTTCACGAACAACAGCCCTTGTCCAAGGGCACCAATTGGCTTAGATCCAGAATGTCACAATCGTACTTTTACTGGAACTTTGTCATCCTCTTTCACTTTGCCATTCAGGTGTTTAGGTTTGCTTTTGCCTTTTGTGGTGAATTTTCAGATCTCTCATATCAAATACAGGAATGATAATTACTTTGAATGGCAACCCGTGAAAACACACTTGTAATGCTTCTGCATAATTTTTACACCTAAAAATTACATCTAAACTGTAATTTTAAAGTTTTGCCTTGTATTTGCTCAGTCTTAAAACCCTATATACTGTCATATGTGAGAAAACTCACATAGTTCTTTCCAGCAGCCTCTAATAATACCTTTAAACTAGAAATTAATCACATTAGGGAAATAAAGTGATCAAGACAGCTTACTAGGCAAGGTGAATCTCTTGTCTGATTTATTATTGCAGTTCAGTTGTTCTCACATCTCAGCTGTGGAAGGGATCATGTATCAAATGTAGACTGCATGTTTGCAGAAGATGCATCAAGCTTTTTTCTTGGCTTCTTGGCCAACCTTCTTAAGTCAAAGAACCATTATGGTTTGTCATTTTGTATAGTGTGACTGTCCTTTTTCTATTTGTGCAATAATCCTGTTCTGGGCCTCAGATTTTATTGCAATGTTTAAAGGTGGTTCATACTAGAAGTTTATCTCATGTAGTAAAAGATATTCCATAGATTATTTACTATGATTGAAACTCTATGTAAAGTTCATGAGCATTCCTACTTCTTAAAGGGATTATGAGATATGATACAAACAGCATGTAGTGAGCATCTGACCCTCCTTTTTCTGTTCCCCTGTGGTTTTGCATGAATATTATGAGTGACCAAGAGCAAAGCTGGGTAACAGTCTGCATTAACAAGAATCCCAGCACTCACACATTTAGTTTAAGTTAGTGATATTCTCCAATATTAGGTTACAACAGCAGTTAAGCGTCTTTTCCATAATCCCTGTTCAGCTTCTCCATTCAATTTAGTCTCCTCAAAGTGGCACAGATTTCACCACCAAATAAAAAGTTTTCTACTGGAAAAGCCAGCTCTTACTGAAACTTTCTCATACTATTCACTAAGTTAATCATTGCTCATAGCTTGAAGACTTCAGATTTTCTTTGCATTCACTGTTGACATACACACATCAAGGCCTTTTAACTAAATGCGTATGTCAGCAGATAAACTGTAAGTTTAACACTGGGGGAGGTTACATTTTACTTAGCAAGGGCCGTTAATTTGTTAGGACGGCCCATATTCGATAGTATTAGAAGCGGGCCAGCCCTACCAAAGGCACTGCTCTTCATTATTCGTGTTTTCCAACTACTTCAGAATGATCATACTTCTTTTTGTACACAACTAATGTTTTCTTTGCAGAAGACATTAATCATTATTAATTTTGTATCTCCATAGAGTCTTAACATGACAGAAGAAAAATTTGTGTTGGATACACTAGCTGGATGCATAGAATATAAATCCTTATTGGATGTAGTAGTTAATGCCTTTTATTTTCGGGATGGGAGATGCTGCCTGATTTCTGAGCGTAATCTCTATATGGGTAAGTTTTCTTTAAGATACCAAATGTGTTTACCACAAAACTCTAAAAATATAATTTTACTAGTGTAGCCTAAGTTCTATAAATTGTTATTTAGTCTAGACTCTCACAGATGTTAACTGGAATTTTACCTAAGAAAATTCTGCAGAATGTAATTGCAGATTAAGTAATATGCAGATGGAAAATATCATCAGTGGCTGGAAGAAGTATCTTGGAAGTTTAACAGTCATTTTACAAAATGTTCTTCGGTCATTTCCCTTTATTCTCTTCTATGAAGCCAGTGCCTCTGCCATTCAGATACAAAGTTGTATAACAAAGCTCTGTCTGCTGAGGAACACAGCATGTCTCACAGTATGAGGATACTATTATCTCTATCCATATATGGGTATCTTCAATACTGCTCATTACAACAATAAAAATAGACTTTTGGTTCTCTCAGTGAGTGAGGTCAATTATTTTCCTTTTATTAGTTACTTGGTTAGAGTCAGTTACAATACAACTATATCTGATAGTATGAGCTAGTTAATCAGAGTAGTTACTACTCCAAAATTATTTCAGGAATTGAGAAGTACAACAAAAAATAATTTTAAAATATTTTTATACTCTGCACTTAATATACATATAGTGAGGTCGATTTATTAAGTACCTAGATAAGTTGGAATCACAAATTGCATTGGGATTGGTTCTTTAAGTCAGATATGTTCTGAAGCTTTGTGGGTACTTTGAAAAGTCCAGTCAATTTAATTCAAAGTTGTTGAAAACTATACAAAAAAAAATCATATCTAATATAAACACATCTAAATTTTATGTGTTAGAAGCTACCGAATTTTTATGACAATTCCAGGTGCTTCTGTCACTATCTGGAAGGGTATAGAAATCTAAATCAAATAACAAATGAAAGGGAACCTAAACTGTCAAGGATGAAATTAACAGTATATTGAGTTTATTCTAAATGGTAATGCTTCATTGTCTCCATTTCTCCAAAGCCCTGTTTTTCACTGTCTGGGGCACATAAATTATACCTTTAAGCTGAGTGTTGCTATAATTGGATTGTCAGGACTGGTCCACTCAAAAGCCTCCATTAATCATAGGGTAAGAGGGTAGGCCCCAGAAAATTTTCCTTTATCAACAAGTTGACAGTCTAAGGTCATTGGCTTACATTGTTTTAAGCTGCTTGTGATTCCCTTTGCCAAGCTGCATTGACACTTAAATGATCAAAGCTGCTTATAAAGGCTGTTGCTATGTGTGAGCAGATTTGAATTTAATAAAGCTTGTAGGAGATAAACATATATTCTGCTAAGACCGCTTAAATATGTTGCTATGCTAAAGCACGAGACTAAAGCCTAACGATACACTGAGATGGCTGCAGCACATTGGTCAGAATTTACTGGTTTTATGATTACTGTGTGGTGGCAGCTAAAATACTGCAGTGCGAGCGAGGCCTGGTGGATCAATGTGCATATGCTCAAATGAAAGCTAATACAGGAGCCCGTGAACTTTACAGGTCTGCAAAAATCTCACAGCGCTGGCTCTGCCTCTTCTTGTATTGAACTGCATCCTTGCCAGACAGGGGTGCAAGAATCAGGCTTGGATTTCCCAGAGAACTTCACAATTTAAAAACTTGGTTTTATTCTAATTCAGAATAAAAACAAAGATTACAACACCTTCTGCAGAATGGTGAGATGCCAAAAAAAATTTTAAAAATACTAGAAATGTGACATTTTATGTTGAAATTTTTTGTTATGCATCATAAACTGTGATTTTGGAACAGAGGAAAAACAGCTATCCAGGAAACATTAAAACCAGCATATGTTGAAAAATTCACCATCAAACCTTTCTTTTATGTCTCTTGTTAACATTAAATTTTCTAAGACTAAGGTTGCTTACACTGAAAAATTTGGTTACCGTAAAAAAGTGCTGTTTCCAACAATAATACCATCAGAAACTTTTCAGTCCTGTCTCTCGGGAGCCATCTGACTCCTGTTCTCCTTGCCTTGTTGCCAGACTAACACAGGATTTCGCAGATGGAATATGCAGGTATTTGTTGTATCACCTGGTACTACAACCCAGAGAAACAAGCCATTTTTTTCCCCATCACTGGCCACTCATTCTCCTCCTCACGTCGTATCTCTTGAATTAGAATGAGTGTTTAGCAGCCATCCACTGAACTGATCAAGAAAGTGCTTCAGGGTGACATCCACAATCTGTTTTAACTTGGCTGTGTGGGTGACTACTTGTCCAAGAGAAGAAACACCAGGAAGTGAAAGGAGGGAACAAGAACAAGCAATTAGGGCTTGACAGAGCTGCTTATTTTAGTGGTGATGTTGGCATAATGAAATGGCTGTGGAATCACATCAAGACCTTACCTTCCACCTTACAGAACTCCAAACGCTGCTAGGGTAGATCTCCCAGTGTTGCAAACAGTATTTGCAGGCATCAAAAGGACATCTGTGACTGGCTTCACAGACGTACCGTTGGTTTACATTTTTTGTGTAGGTGGCTGGATCCTCGGCTGTTAGAATTCCATAAAATTGTGTAGACTTGCACTAGCTTGGATCTGACTCATGAGAAACAAAACTGATTTATATGAACCATAGCACAGAGTCAAAATGCTAATAATGAACACAGGGTTAACATTTTGTTATAACTTCATAGTACAATTACTCATTGTCAAGCATTATATCACTCAGTTAGATTAACAATATTTAAGACTATTTGAAATTAAAGTAACAGTCTGAATCCCAGAGTATGCTGTGTATATAGTATATGCTGTGTATATAATATATAGGTATAAGTTTTTTAGAATCTCCTGTCTCATTTTAAATGTATGTATCCTTTGACAGTTATTTGTTACCTGGCTACTTTTCAACTGGAAGAGCTCGGTTTTCAGCACTTCAGCAGAATTGTGAAATCTCTGGACACTGCAAAAATGCAAAAGGTAATTGAAGTACAAAACATTTTTTTAAAAATATAATTAATAATCTTTCCATTGTGTTTGATTGATTAGATGACTTTTCTCCACTTTCAGGATAATTTAATTTGAAAAGTTAGTGTTATTTTCTGTTTAAATTCAGGCATTAAATTAGCATTTTTTTAGCACAAAAACCTTCAATTTCTGTACATATACAGTGACTGTCCTATTCAGTCAAAGATCAAATTAAAATGTACTTTATATAATCTAAGAAGGCAGAATAATCACATGATTTACAGTTCGTGTGATTTACAGCTGTCTCTATCTGCATACTCACTCTTGGCTCTACTTGCATCCTAACTTTGATTTTAGGCAAAAGTTTTTTCAATACACAATGAAATCTATTGAAACTCACAGTTCCTGACGCTCCAGTCACAGATTTGGGTTGGTCCACTACTTGTTCACTAATTTTCATGAAATGTGTAGAACTACAAGTATCTTCTGCTTGTCTTTCAAAAATGGTTGTAAGTGCTTATTATCTTAAAGGCTGTGTTGTGAAGAGAGGCCAGGGGATAAACCGAGCAGCCATGCTTTCTCGTAAGCTCAATTTTCTTAAGAAAAGGGGCTAAAAATTAAATGACCATGACATAGCATATGTAGACTTTGATCATCCAGCTATTTCAAAGCATAGTCCAAACATGGCATTTGAATAACAAATACGGGAATCGAGAGAGAGGCAACTTTTAGTAATTAATACTCAAAGGGCTAAGGTTTATCCTTATTCTGATTACTTTGGATGTTCATGTGGATGCTAGTGTCTCTTGAATGAGTACAGCTGCTTTGTAATATGTAGGGACAGAGTAGCTTAGATCGTCTGCATAATGTTTTTAGAAACACTCTATTCTCATTGTTTAGATGGGCTTACTATAGAATGGTTTTTATTAATTCCATTCAGAGACAAAAGTTATATATTTCGTTAACGATTAGAAAGAACAGAGAAGTGGCTGGAAGAATTATCATAATCTGGCAGACAGACAAATCACTCCATCTAAAATGCTTTCCAAGCCCCTCCTTTGATAAACATCTTAGGCCCCAGCCACTGGATTGGATGCATCTTGAGCTCAATCAGCTAGTAACACAATTTTCCTCCCTCCTGCCAGTTATCTCTCATTGACTCCATTCACCTAGCTTTGTATGGCTTAAGCATCAATGGCCTGATGCTCTATTTCAGATATTTTCTCCTTGCTTGTCTGGAATAACTCATTTCTGATAGGGAGGGACTGCATTATGCAATGGTCTGCACCTGCTACTTTTTTTCCCTGTAGATGTAACTTTGTTTGCTTAAGTGTCTTATCAGATCCTCATCACCATGGTACCTAGGTTTTCTTCTCCTGCATTAGAAGAGGTTCTTTGTCTCCCAAGTGATGCTAGATTATATTAATGCACCTGCAGCAAAGGATTTAGAAGCAGCATTTGGTCCCCCCAGCAACAGGGACAAAACCAGCAGAAGGCAGATCTGCAGCCTTAGCAACAGAAGTTATCAGAAATTTTGGATTCTCCTTCAAGATGCTGACCTGTAGATTTTGCCTGATGACTATTGTGTCAGAGCTCAGTTGAGATGCAGAAAAAATATTCACATATAATTACTTAAATAGATTTACTTTACTGAAAAAAAAATTCTGCATATCACAGGCTGAGTAGAATTTTCTTAATCATGTATATAAACCTTATTCAAATGATCAGTCTTACTTGAATGAGACTGACTTGTGTGAGTAGACCTTTCTCATAAAGAACTACATGGTGGAATCCATTCAAATCAAAGTCACAGTGTTCAGGTATTTTCACTTAGGCAAGGGAAATGAGTCTTGGCTATCATGCTCTGTGACTAGTGAAACTCTTGGAACATTCAAGGCAGAGAGTAAGCAGGATAATACTGCTACCGAATGGCTGTTCAGTGACTTGTCTAAGGAGATGGATTCTGGTAACATCCAAACAGAAACCTGTGAGAACTTCAAGACATGTTTTGCTAATATAGAAGCAATGGTTACTGATATGGAGGCTACCACCTGTGTCACATGTGGCCAAAGACAAAGCAAAAATATAAGGAATTTTTCCTAGCAGTTCAGTTCACAAACCAGTTTCTGTTGTGAAGAAATGAAATGTACTATGGCTTCCTGGATCTTACTCTTCTGACATTCGCCATCTGTGATACGGATTATGAAAACCAAGATTATGGACTTTCGGCCACCTTTGGCCTGGCACCACATGTGAATTAAGAAGCTCTTTGGTAGTCCTCCAGAACTAAAATTTCAACTCAAAGACCTATATGGCTCTGTGGAAACCAGCCCAAGATGGGGCTGAAGCCAAGTCTGAACTAATAAGCTCCGCAGTCGCCATTTGAAGCTTCTCAAGTGACTGGATGCTGCTTGTTTTCCAGTATGTCTCACAATGTCAATATTATTTAGTGTGCTTTTTTCTATTACTGGAATTGTTTCAGCATGGTACTTGCATGTACTTTCATTTCCAAGAATTTTAATGAAAAACTTCAGATTCGCGTTTGGAATTCATATTGCTGTACATGATACACGCTGAATGCGAGTGCCATTTTTCCAGCGTCTGCTTTGAATGGCCCTTTGAACAGTTTGACTTTTAAAGAAATGCTCTTGACCTTCTGGTGAACTCCAGGGGTAAACAAAAGTTCAAATGTTAGTTGCTATTTCTGCAGCATGTACAGGCCTACAATGTATACATGTGCCAATTTTCAGTCTTCCAGTTTAATGGGAATATGCCAATAAACTGTATTTCAATAAAAGAAGTAACCATATTGTATAGCAGTTACAATAGTTCTCAGCAGTTCTCCCTGCCCAGTTTCCAGGATGCTGAAAGGAACTAAAGTAATTCCGATATAGTCCTAGACCTGGCGTGTTTCTGGGCACCATGGATCATCTAGCTATAGATAATCAGGAGCTGACTGTAGGTTGTATAATTATACTAAAATTACTGTATTGCAGTAGTAATTACTGTAATTCTGAATAAAATCTTCTGTTTCACAATGTTTGAAGCAAATTAAAGATGCATCAATACCTTCAGTATTCATATTTAAAAGAAACCACTTATTATTAGTTTCTTAGATTTTTCTTCAATGCCTTGTATTTGAACACATGGATAAAAGACGAATGGAGTCAGTTCTATGATTCACTGTATGTAAAAGAGAACTGGATTGATCCACTGCTAAGGTAAGCAATAGTTCAGTAGCCTGTGGCCACCTCAAAGTTTAAAAGGTGGGGAAAGCTTCCCCAGAAAATTCGATTTGCTGTTAAAATGTTTCTCCTACTGAAGTCACTCAGAACCCTTTTTGTTTTCATGACACTGTAGTAATCTCTTTTACTTACCCAGAGGCAAGGTCCTCTTACAGAGAAGTCTTTTAACAGCTGTTGTACATTTGCTTCTCAGTGCCCCGAACAGATAAAGTACCATACTCGGAAAAAAAAAAAAAAAAGAAGGTTCAGATTAGACTCGTGCCTTATAAGTCACTTCAACATCTGTATGACGTTAAGCATCTGAAAAAAAAGTTGTTTGACTTCCCTGAGTTTGGCTTTATGCACACATTTGTTTATGCCAGTGGTTGTAAAATCCCTTCTGAGCAAATCAGATAAGCATGTAAACAAGCCTTTAAAAATTATCTATTTACACAATTGCAGCATCATATCAGCCAGATATGTCAACACATTGGTTAGGTGATGCAGTAGCATGAGTGCCCTTGCCTTGTGTCACTTTTTCACTCTTGATTTTACCCAGGACAGATAAATTAGAGCTGGCATTGGTACCCCAATGCTGCAGTCACACATCCTCCTCACTGCAGTATAGGTTAACCCAGACAACAGTAAGCACTGTGAGACAAAAACATGCTACAAGCAACTTCAGCTGAAAAAGCATTTGCATCTAGTTCTGTCATATCAAGTCAGTAGTATTAATCATTTCATACTGTGTAGATCATGCCAAATTAGCAAACGTATATAATTTGGCACCTTTCTGTCATTCTCTGGAAAAAGTCTGAACCTTCATACAAGCCAAAATCCAAACACAAGGAAATCAAAATCATCTCAACTGCCCCACAGGGTTCACTGAGGGTTCATTTGCTAATTCACCAAACTCCTTACTTCTATTTTTTATTAGACCTGCCGGTGCTTTGAGATTGATTTATGTTTGCTCTATCGGTTGGCAAAATTGGCAATACTCTGACCACTGTTCATAGTCTCCATCTAAGTACGTTAAGTGTGTACTTAACATATTACAGCTGCTTTTCTGATTCATAGTCTGGTCCTGCTGCAAAACGAACTGGTGAGATACTTGCTTATTCAGTAAAAATGGTGGTGATTTCATCTATTGAGAGGTGAAGTTGCACAATTGAACAAAATCATAGGCCAACTGTATTAAAATTGAATGGTCGAAACCGTTACAGAATTTGCACCCGCGCCAACCCCATATACAGCATGTAAGTTTACGTGAAAGGAAAAAAATGAAATAAAATTTAAAAATCTGTTCTTATTTGAAGATGGCAGCCAAAAGTACAGAGACTGATTGAACAGCTCACGGATAAATTAAATAATCGTACTACCATTGTCAAGACTTCAACGGTCACTCAGCCAAAGGAATTTCATCTGACTGAACCCAAACCACGCGCCATTCCTACACCTCTGCCAATACCAGTACCGAAGAAAAGGCTGCCTGTGAGTTTCTTTATGCTTTGAGAGATGTTAAGCTTTATTTATGCTTGCGCACAAAATCATGGTAGGGGAGTTAATAGTCACTTTAAAAACAATTATTGAATATCTAAAACCTTTTAAGGATCAGCAAGGATTTTTGTAATATTCTGTATTACTGAAGATCAGATTTCTAAAAAAAAACCCAAAGGATTTATTTTCATTTCAGTGAATGCTGTGCAAGCAAATTGTAAGCCAAACAAAGGAGAGGGAAAAGGTTGGTTCCTGGAGTTGTTTTGTGACTTTTAGAGGTAGAACTATATACAATGGTACAAACTGATGACAGCATTGATACAAGTGTTTCTGGTGGCCCTTGTATTTGTAAGATATTTGCTTTGGATAATGCACTGAAACAGGTAAAAAAAAGAACATTCACATGAAAATATTTTATAAACTGAGATTATTTTGTAGATTAACTCCCATTAAAAAAAGTGGCAAAGTAATTTCAGTGGAGATGAAACAGATTCTAGGTTTGCAGCTCCTCCTTGAGGGTGGAATTGTATTCCTTTCTGTTTATATTGGTGTCGAATCTCTAAAATTAAGGTTTTCCAGTTTTAATTTATTGCTTACATATAAATGAGATGAGATTTATCTTTGAAATGCTAAGCTTTTATTTAACTCATTGTCTAAGATTGTGATTTAGTTACACTGCTACACAGTTGGTTTTAAGTGTTAGCTCATTGGGGCAGACAGGATTTGGGATCAAGCTGCTATGACTAACTTAATAACGACTCCAAAATCATCTATATTTAAATGCAGTGGGAAGTGAGCTTGGAAGTCATAGTTTTGGGCATTATCTGCCACCTTGTATTAGCACTTCAAGTTTTAAATAATACATGTGTTGAATACTCTAGAAACCATTTACATGTTAGGATGGCAGAGCAATTTAATGGTAGTGTGTTATACAGTTAATGGGATTTTACATTGAAACAGCTTAATACCAGGCTCTGAAAAACTGCATTTAATAACTACTTAATCAGTATAGGAATGAGTCATATTGCTGTCATTTTAGTACCTTTATGCTGTGCAGTCCCTCTTAGAATAAATTTGCTTTAATGTGGATGCATTTACTGACGTTCATTTGTGCTGTTAGGATTGTACTAAATTTGGTTTACCTTCTGGACAAGTCTGCAAATTCAAAAGCTCGTGTGAATCTAAAACCATTAGCGTAGTAGTGACATATGTTGTGCTCATTTCTGTACCTAGCTCAGCAAGTTAAGCCTCACTTTAATTTGCCATATTGTTGCCAGTATCACCATTTTAGATCCTGAAATGAAGGGAGACTGAAAAGAGAGCCCAGATGGCAGGAAAGAGTTAGTAAAATCAGAGCAGACCATAGTTTTGGCTACTGTATGGTGGAGAAGTCTATGTAATTGAGAGGAATGCACAGAATTAAAGCTCTTCCGGATTCCATCCCATAATATGCTGCAGAAATCTTCTTGTTCATTTTCTCACAAAGTTGTTTGTTTTATGAGATAGCCAATTTTTTATCATGCTTCTCATGCATCTGTCAAAGACCTTGTCATGTGGTATATTAGCAGGGGCTACTGCAGTCACAGTAACTACAGCGTAGTTACTGCTCAACTTTGAAACCTCCACATGAATTCATACGGAGGTGTCTGGATTCTGAGCGATTACCACTGAGAAGTTATGGCATCCCTATGGTGAAATGAGTTCATTCTTATTAACAGGATTATTATTTTAGGTATTTCCTTCTGCTAGGTTGCATTACGTTCTATAGTAGATGTATCATGTCCCTTGAGCTCAGGAGCTGCGATAGTACTGCTGTCCTGTGCACCAAACACTCACTCCCCTCACAGGAGAGGGCAGGAGATGTTACAGCAGAAGGCAGAAGAGCTCTCTGAGTGATCTGTGTTGAGACAGGACTCCCCACTGACCTTGTAAAGTTTCGTACGCCTAGATGGTTCGAATAATCATTCATCATCATTGATCAGAAATGGGGGACGCTAAGGAAAAGCACTTTAATTTTGACATGTAATCATTTCACTCTAAATATTTGGTCTAAAGCTTATAAATTCTCTCCACTGTCCTTTGCACACAAGCACATGGATGCACACACAAGCATGCACACATGCATGCATGCATTCATAAATACAATTCTGCACAGGGAAATGAGTGCTTTCGCTTAAAGTTTGCAAATGAAACAAACGGGGACAGGTGCTTAAACCTGATGACATGCAAAATGATTTGGGCACATTTAACTTCCTTGGATATCTTGGCCTTAAGTTACACATAAAATCCATTGTTTTAATATCACCACTGTACAAGAGTAATAAGATTAAGCATTTATCTTTTGATTTTCTGTAAACCAATGATGTACTTTACAAAAGCTGCACTGAGATATTATTGAAACACCATTCAGACAAATTTAGTAATAGAATGGCTGTATTCATTTGGCCCATATGGAGGATTTGGTTTGCAATGATACAGACCCAACACTACATTGATGATCTTGTAATGTATTAAAATAGCTCTTAACATAACAGCATTCCATTACCTTGCCTTTGTCCATCTTACAACAGAAACTTAAAAAAAAATAGAAGAGTGATGACTACTAAAGTTCAGAGTGATTACTCATTTTGTTCTTAAACTTCTTGTGGTTCCTGCTCCCTAAATAAACCTCTGGTAAAAGGATATCAAGAAGGATTAGGTGAGCTGGACCATTGGCTGGAGAGGAAAAGCAAGGTTGGTGTCTCTTACTCTCAGCCGTCTTTTTTCACATCAGGGTTAAGAAAGCAGTTTGGCCTTTTTGATCCTTCTATTGCTGGAATTTACAATTTACTTATAGTGACTTATTCATCCTCTTCCAGCAACTGGATAATTGCTGTATTGTCTATCTGTCTGTCTGATTGGTACTCATCACCGTGCCATCTGAGGGCTGAATTACAAGCCCTCAGATTTCAAAAATGATTAAGATAATTTTTGAAACAGTGCTGATTGAAAAGTCTCCTCCTCAGATTACTCAGAATAAGCATAACAGTTTCTGAGGAGAGAATTTCAGCTTACACTGGCAGATGAGCACAGTTCTGCAAGTAAAGCACATGACTAGGAAGAAGAGTGAAATAAACTGATACTCACTGCCTGTGCAACCCTTTGCAAATCCTCTGGGCTTTAGCTTCTCCATCCATAAAAGCATAAGAAAAATTCTTAGATACTGCTGGGAAATACTTTCAGTTCTACTTCACTTAATACTTCACAAAATACTTGAGCAATCTCACCAGCACATTTAATTGCTAGCTGCTTCTGTCTGTGCATTTGTTTTGCCTGTAGATAATGATGTCAAATAGCAAAGGCAGTGGAAAGTGCATTCACGAGTTTCTCAAAGCATAGCTCTTTATATAGTCCAATAAAGCTAGGTGGGACTCCCATGTTCCCTAAACTGACCTCCAATACAAAACAAATTTTCCCATTAATTCTTGAATTAATTCCATAACTTCTACTTGAGCTCGAACATTTTTAGCAAGATAAATATTTAAGCAGATGTCCGGTAAACTGTCAGACTGTCTCACCCACTTAGGAAGGAGACATCCATTCTTTTTTCAGAGTTTGCTCCTGGGCAAAATTTCTTGCTCAAGCAAGTATTGAAATCCCTCGGAAGTTTCAGCCTAACTCAAACCGATCCAGTCCCTACTCTCGTCCTGTTGATTCACATGACAGCCAGATGATAAGTCTTTCCTGACCATTTCATCTGTAGCACTTTCTGACATGTGAATGCTTTTCCAAATCTTTGACTAATGCTAGGAGGGCCCTCTCAGTCCTCTGCCTCCAAACTTTTAATCTACCCCCCCAATGGCATTCCCTTACGAGGACATTAGGACAGCCAGAGGAAGCCGGAGCAAAGACTCGTTGTGCCCAGAGTATTTTCTCCAGCAGTGGCCAAACACAGATGTTGAGGAAGAAGCTGCTGCTCTCTCCAGCTGCCCTTTCAGTCTCCCATCATTTCAGCTCAATGATCTCCTCAGTTCCAATGAAGTTCCTGGGTACTTAATAAGCTTCAAAGAGTTTATCTTCCTTAAACTTCTTTGGATTTTCAGTAACCTGTCACCACTAGCACACACAGTGCCAGAGTTCCACAGTTTAACTTCATTCAGCTGCCCTGTCTGCCTGTCAGTGCTGTGAAGCTCAAGTTTATGAGATGCCAAACAGAACTCCTCTCCTTCTGGAAACATTTTCTTCCCCACGATAACATATATAGGATTCATGTTTTTTAGTCTTTCTTGTACTAGTTCCATATTTTTCTTTCTTTCTTATTATTATTTTACCTTGGACAGGACTGAAAAGCCTGGGTAGTCCATGTCATCTACACTGGCACTCCACATAGTAAAGAATCAATATTTTAAAAATAACTGCAGCTGTTCTACAGTAGTGAATGTGGTTTTTTTCCTGCAAGAAAGTGTCGCTTGAAGTGTTTTATACCCCTTATCAGTGAGATTTATTGCCTTTTAATATAGGTTCCTCCAAGCACCTACAAACCTCCAAAAGAAAAAAAGCAACTAGAGGAAATCCAAACAAAAAATCGCCGGAAAGCAGAAGTAAGTTATTACGTTCTCTCCTTTCTTCTAAGCTATTTTTTCTATATTGTTCTATTTTTACAAGGGCATGTAGTGGTAGGACAAGGGGTAATGGCTTTAAACTGAAAGAGGGTAAATTTAGATTAAACGTAAGGAAGAAATTTTTCACCATGACGGTGGTGAGACACTGGAACAGACTGTCCAGAGGAGTTGGAGATGCCCCCTCCCTGTCAGTGTTCAAGGCCAGCTTGGATGGGCCTTTGAGCAACCTGGTCTAGTGGGAGGTGTCCCTGCCTGTGGCAGAGGGGTTGGAACTAGGTGACCTTTAAGGTCCCTTCCAAGCTAAACCATTTTATGATTTTTACAAGTCTTAGAACTTTATCTGAAAGATATTTGCTTTAGCACATAAACAGCTCCTGGCTCTTCCTCTAGAGTCATAAAGTTTGTATCCCCTATTCTGTTCTGTTATTCTTTTCCCATCTTCCTCATTTATCTTATTATTTATTTATCCTATATATATATGTCCTATATCCTTATTTTTTATCCTATATTAACTGTCTGAGACAAGGTTCACCTTTATTCACTATACAAGTACTATGTGAAAAATTATGCAAGTAGACACATAAAGTAGCGGAAACATGATTACGTTCTCCCCTTCACAAGCTAGAACTAGTCTGATGGCTCTTTTACTCCCACAGGACATGTGGGTATTTAAGGTATTCACTTAATAATTAAGGCTTCAAAATATAAAATATGTTCAGTGTTTTTGCTTGTTTTCTGTATTAACTGATAAATAACGTGTCATCACCCACTGTTTTAAAATACCAGCAGATTCTACCTTCTTTTTTGTGCAGACTCCATACTCTTTCCTTCAGCAGGCAGAGAGTGTGGGAAGTCATAATGATTTGTAAAGAAGCAGAGTACATGGTCTGTGTGTTAAGAGAGCAGGAGAAGGGAATGCCTGGAAAGACAAAGAAACAGATCTAGTTATTCGATCCAGACTTTGATATGTTCAATGAGTTAGCTCCTATCATACGTAAAGCGTGTTGTTGTAGTCTTCTCCTTGGACGGGAATTAATTAAATGTCAGCTTCCACTTTCTTTCTTCCTCCCCACATTGCAATCACATATCCAATCGAGTAACAGTATAAGCTTGATAAAAGGCATGCGATTTGACTCCTTTTTATCTGCACTCTCCCAGCCCCACTCTGAAAATGCCTTACTCCAGCCTTCCCCAGCCAGAAGAAATCCATTTATCACTGTTTGGGCTCTTCTCATGTCCTTGTGAAAGGGGCATTGGATTCTGTTCCTAAACTATAGTAAATGCTTTAATGTGTGATAGATTCTACGGGAATAAACTTTGCATTCTTTTTGCTGGCCCAGCACATTACCTATTTCTTTATAAAACAATGCAAAATTATTTTTTATCCTTCTATGATTTTCATATTGTGGAGAAAGCGCATGTCTGTGCGCTTATTTGTACTTACAAGCTTCCTAGAAAAACTGGCGAGGAAAAGCAAGATATCACAGTGCCTATATTGTCAAAAATCAATGACAAACTACAGAACCACTTAACAGCCAGCCACATTCTTCAGTGGAGATAATGCATGAATACAAGAAACAAAGGAAAACCACCACAGAAATTATAGTTGCAATAGCAGCAGTTTTTGCTGCCTCTGGAATGTTATAAAAAGCATCCAAAGCATTCACAAAGGTCAGTTCCCTAGACTGTTTGCTAAACAAGCTGAAATGTTGGATCCTAAAAGAAATATACATTAAAAATGCACTTTGTTTCATAGCATTTTTGCAGAAGCTGTAGCTGTCATTGTAAGTGCCCACATCTGAGCATCTGTAAGGAGTGAGAGCACTGGAAGCTGTACTCTGGATAGTTACGGAGGCACTAATGTTATGGACAGCTGCTGTCCAGAAAGCCATTAGACAATCTAGTCTGGGTTTCACAGCTTTGATTAGAGATTGGAAATATCCAAAATCTAAGAATGTGGCTGCCTGTACTTGCCCCTTTAAAATGACAGGTGGAATTATAGGTGTGACTGTTGCCCTTGACCCTCAGATCCCCTGATCAGAATCCTCTCATTTATTTCAAAACCAAAGCCAGTGCTTCTTAGCGATGTGGAAACCTATGGTACTGATGTGCCACAGAAAATTCTGAGGCTTTTAAGTGGAATTCTGCATGAGTAACATTTCATTTGGGCAGAACTAGCGAAGGCCTGATGCCCAACACAAAGACTATAGCCAGGCAGAACTATGTAGAAAATCAAGACTTGCCTACTTCACATCTTTAACCAGGAATGAGAATTCATATAAATACTGAGACAAGCTTTCGCTCGTTGGAAACAAATTAATATACTGGCTGGGGCTGCAAGGCTTTTTGAAACAGAAAATTCTTATTAGAGGAATTAAATGTACCATACCCTTTAAGCTAATTGCTTTAATTTTAGGAACTGCTCCTGAAAGCAAATGCTAACCAGTTCAAGTGTGCAATGATGAAGTCTGAAAAGGGTGAGGTATGCTACAAATTACTTTATTACCTAAAAATCCCCCAGTATGAAGATGAAAAATTACTGAAGAATTTAAATATATCTCGAAGTCTTTGACAATTTTTCTTTATTTGGGTTTAGGAATTATGTGCTATCATTTATAGTTGTACTGTCACTTCTTATTTGCCTCTTCGGATGCATATGGCACAACCCCTTTAATAGTTCTGGTGCTGCTTTATTATTCTCCTAATTTTGAGACAAGAAGCCTTCCTGTGATACTACTCAAACAAGTCTCCAAATTGGCAATATTTCTCTAAACCCACATATTATTTTTCCATTAACTTTTATGCCACAGAGCAGCCAAGCTGAGGGAATAATGGTCCCATTCACAGAGAATTCTTGCTTTGGTTGATTCCCAGTTCACAGCTATGTCACCAAATTATGTATGTAATATATTCATTTCAGCATCCCATCTGCATATTCTGTTCACTGGGTTCTTCCCTATGGTACCAGACATCAGTATCTATAGCTAACAAAGTAACATTAAATAAACAACCATCAGTAGAATTCTACCACTATTTAATAATTTCATGAAATGTGCTTTGATGCCCTATTTTGTCTTCCCAATATCTATTTCAGTTAAGAGCTGAATATATTCATACATATAGGTAACATTTCTAGTCAAACTATTTTTAGCATTATTTTAGTCAATATATTTTAGTCAATATTTGGACCTACCTTTGTATGGTCATTTGATGTGAAATATTATGTATATAACAATTCTAAAACATGTTCTCTATGACTATGAGAGCTATTGGACTATGACCATACCTGTTACTTTAGATGAATATTCAAGCATTATTTTTGGTAAATATCTAATATTTTTTGCCAAGTACTTGAAAATCTGTTTCTGAAATGAAATAACGTAATTTTTGTTTGAACTGCAAGAATACACATGACAGGATGAAGAGTAAACCAGCATTTCAGGCTCAAAAGATTCAAAGCAAGGTGAGTAACCTTTAAGGTACTTTTGTGAGACGTACCTGAAAAATTTGGAGTGAAAAAAACGCATGTGCAAATTCTGCGGTGATGCAAACCCTATGGGAATCCACCTTTTTACACCAAGTTCTGTGGCCAGGAGCATGCTCTTGCTTGGGTCTGTGGCTCATATATTTTGGTCGATGCACCATTAACAACGTTCAAAGAAATGATCAGGGAGCAATGAGAGTGTGGCTACTCCAGGAGGGAAGAGCAGCAAGGAGAAAAGGTTATGAAAGCACCGGCAGCGCCCTCACTAACCAGGCATCTCAACATGACAAGGTTGGTGGTAGTGACAGGTTCTGCTGACAACAAGCCCCCCATAGATGAAGCACGATAACAAGTCCAGTCTGGGGTCCACCCAGGAAGTCCAGTCAGGAGACAAGGCTACAACAGCAACCCAGGTCCACGGCAGCAGGAGACAGAACGGGAGACACAGCCAGGAGCAGAATTACCTCCAGCATAATGGGAAAGGACTGAAACCCATATCTGAGCTTAAATGGGGCTTCCGGACCAGTGAGCAGAGGGTGTGAATGGAGGTCCTGGGTGAGGTGGGTCAGGCCAGTTAAATCCTGTTGTTTCCCTGAGGGCCCTGGCAGGTAAACTGTGTGCAGTTGCACAGTGTAACCATATTGCCTTAACAGTGTTTTCAATTCCAAAGGGAAAAGTTTTTATGTAAAATGCTAAGGATTGAGAATAGTCCACAGGGAAAAAAAGGAACTGTAACCCCCGGGTTTAAGAACTCAGAACAGGGACAGAAGAATCTTCTGTCTGTATATCACCATTTCAAAATGAGATCCTAAAGAATGCTGAGCAATCATTCCAGCTAATGACACTGATACACAATATACAATCAGTCTGGATGTTTGTCTTGTTTCCTTTAGACCCATACTGAGGTCATAAAATCCGCTATACTGATTGCTTCTCTGCTAGGATTTGCAAGGAAGAGAGAGAATTGTAAACACAAAAGAATGGGCTGTGCAGCCTTAGTGGTATAACACATGAAAACTCTCATTGCTATTTCTGCAATAACTGTACTACAGATAATCTTCAGTCTTGCATCATTCAGTCACCTTTCATTTGTTTCAAGTTCAAACGCAGAATAATTTAATGTGGAAGCTGTGCTTGTATTGTGAGCTCAGATATCTTGTGAGCAGGTTTACCTACTCTTTAAAACTACATATTTAGGTAGAGCTTATATACCCTTTGGGAAGACCGATTCCCTGCTTGAGGAACTGGGCATCTGGCCACTATTTCTAAGGCATATCTGGCATTTATCACATACTGAAGTTATCATTAATAACAGTATCACCTACTCAGTCTGCTTGCTTACAATCGAGCAGCATTTAAATTCCAGGAAGGCAGTAAGATCCCAGTTCCTTCTGCACTCGAAAGAGGGGGGGGAAAAACAAAACAGGAAACATTCACATAATTACTCTAAACAAGCATGTGATTATGTGGGCTTAGTTCCGTACAATGTACATTCCACCTCCTTCCCTGATAATGTAAAACACTGAAACCATTAGTGTGGACTAATGAGAGTCAAACCATCTGCCTAAATTAAAATACAGATCTGGCGTCCTATGGCATTGATCTGAGCCGCTCCTAACATCTATCTCATCTAAACACATTTGTCCTAAAGGTTGGTTAGACGATATTCAAGATGCTGCTATAACTTTCAAGCTGAGATAGGCACACTGCCTTTGGAAATACTTTCTATTCCTGTTGCCTTCCTGCCTGTGCAACTCTGTGAGCAGACATCCTAAGAGGAAGGTTTATCCAAGATGCACAGATAAGATTATAATCTGTCCTCAAATTCCTGAAGTTATATAATGCTTTAACCAACTAATATTTTCCTTTCCTCATTTTAGAACACCCACAGTATATTAAATACATTTTTTTTCATTTCAGACACGTTTATTATGTACAGCAGCAATTATTTCTCATTTCTGTTGCAAAATATCTATTCATCCTTTTCACTGGAAGAATGAAACAGCACAAATGCTTCATCACTCTGTCTCGATCTGCCTCTTGCTGATATCAAGCCTTGCTCTTTACATATTTATTGGGTTGGGTGAGCTATTGTGTGTTCATCGAGGGGCAATAATGAATACAGCTTTTTTTCCACAGGAATTACAGTGCTGTGTGATTTTCTCAATTATTTCTATTTTCTCATCTTGAAAAAAACAGAAGATATCTTACGACAGAAAGAAAATGAATACAATTCAAAACTTTTTTGATACCACATGACATAGAAGAACTTACTCAGTTATTTTAGTTACACCTGCCTGTATAAGATTATATGGGCTGTGGTATTTCTGTCTCGTTGCCATAGAATAATATTTCTATTTAATAAACTGGGAAACTGAAGTTGAAGATATTTCCATAATCATTCTTAGTTCATTTCTCTATCCAAATCATAGTTAGTAAATACAGAACAAGAAATCTGTCTACAACACATAATTGCCAAAAATGCAAAAAATTCTGCATGTCAGAGAAGATGTCTACTCTGAGTAGGCATTTTATACACAGTATAGTGCTTAAAATACATGCTGTGGCAGGAATGTTCATACAATGCAGAAGGCTGGGAAGAATTGAGAAGTAGACCAAAAAGAAGGAAGGACATCGTTAGGTATTAAGAACATTAAGTATAGTGAGTCAAACAAAAGAAATAAAATACATTGGTTTGGGTTCTTTTCCTAAATTCTTCAAGTTATCATCATTTTGTAAAGGAACAGACAGGTAATTAATTTTTGTCCATTAAAATGTGCCATCTGCGTGGAAAACACAGTCATTCTACTTAGTGAATTTCTAGGTGATAGCACGTGTTTGTTATCCTTAGTGTACCTAATTAATACCAATTATAAAGCGTGCCTTTTCCAGTTAGCTTATATATTTCCGGAGACTGCAGTACATATTGGTGCATGCAATATTTGCAGTATGTAGCTTGAGTGATTCTGTGCATCTGTTTCTCAGTCACTCATTAAGCTGTTAAATTGGAATTTAAATACATGTTTGGATTCTAAACACAGAACTTGTCTGGATTTAGGTCAAATGTGTCATGACTAAGCTTTGTTTTCCATAGGAATGATCCCAGTTCTTATCCCCCCAGCACTGCTTTGTCTTGGTTCAGATCAGGTCTCTCACGTGTCTCTGCAAAGGTGATAGATTTTTTTTTCTGAATAGCCTACTTGTGCAGGGAACATTTTTAACTGTCAGAGGGCTTGTTCCCTTCCTCCCTCGGTATTTAAAGGTTGTCTGGCAGTCAGTCCTAAGGCAGTATGCTGAAGAACTGCAAAGCAGCCCCAGGATCTAGTCCAAGTGACACCATGAGGCCTGAAAGTCACCAAGAACTGTACTTCACTTCTACCATCCAGAAAATGGATACAGCAATCGGTGATGCCGATTGTCTTGGAAATCGGTTGTCTTGGAAACATTTTGAAGTTACAATAGTGATGATTTGTAAAACACTTCTGTGACCTTCCTATGAAAGGCACTGCTTACGCTTGCCTTCAGTGGTTTTGGCTGCCCGACTGTCCTTCAGACAAGCAGTTTCTTTTCTTTGTCCAAAGCAGAGGGAAGCCCTGCACACTACGTATATGAGCACTGAAAAAAAAATGAAAGGAAGCGAACACGTTCTATGGGATTTGACATGGTCCAAGAGTGATTACAAATTTATAATCCACTTGGGGGACTTTGCTGATTTCTTAAGCAGCTTGAGTGGTTTATGAACAGCATGCAATTTCATTGTGAATGTCAGATTAATGCAAGATGAATGCTTTAAGCAAAATTTATGCTGTCTTAGGTCGATTTATTTAACCCATTGAAATGTTTTTTATACTCTGTTTTACGGTTTACATTACTAACTATAGTATATACATTCTCTTTCCTGACAGATTGACAATATACCTATTAAATTAAATGCTGCAGCTCTTTTAAGAGAGGGTGCCCTCTATAAGCGGAAAATGGAACAGGAGCTCGAGAGGTATAATCACAGTTTTCTCAGATTACTTTTCATATCTCTGGATATAGAATAATTAAAAATAACTCAGTTAAATCTGAACTAAAATAATGGATCTATTGTAAGGCATTAGGAAGCTATTCTATAAACATGGCTGACAAAGAGTAGAGCAGACTGGAATGAAAAGCATTGTTTTACCGTAGATGCTACACAGTGTGATTGTGTTCTGATTTAGCACTCTGGCTAGTGTTCACTTGAAAAGTCCAATACAGATCACCTGTTATATTTATTATATTTATATATTTGTTATACTTATTCTGATTCTCCAGAATAAATAATGACTCAAACATACAACTATTTCTTTATCCATTATAAAAGATGCATATATATTAAGTGAAATCATTTCATACATCTCCATTTTCTTCAATGGCTTGCAGTCAACTAAATGCCAGATTCGCTACCTGAACTGATTTATATGTATATAAAAAAACCTGTTGGTATACAGTAAGATACATGTGCTGCTCCACAAGCAAGATATGTGTGCTGCTCTACAAGGCAAGCCAGGAGCTGAGAGTGACAGCATGGCGTGTATTCTCGCTGACATAAGAAACTGCATTTCTCATATATGGATAAGAGGTTGCACTTCAGGCTCTGAGGATTCCTCTGGCGAGGAATTCTTCCTCAGCAGCAGAGGTTTTCAGCAGACATTAACTAGGGAGAGAGTGACTCCTGAATGGCCACTGGAGTTTGTATTCTATAACTAGAATTACAGAACATTTTCACTAAAAATTTTAACAAAGATAAAACTTGTATCATGTCATCTCGATTTAGTATTACTCCTCATTCACCTGACTTAGCAGGCTAAGCACTAAAAATTATCATTTTAAGTCCCACAGTGACTGCTTCAGTTTGGACTTGGTCTTTAGACCTAGCAAATTTTGGTATACGGATCCTGATTTAGCAGTAAGATATTATGCATCGCTCAGGTTCCATCATCAGCTATGTATGTATACTGAGGTTCTTTTGTGTTATGTCTGATACTCTTCACTCTGTCTTGCAGAATTTTATTCCACTCAGCAAAGTATAGATTTTCCCCATAACTCAACACTACTTTATATTAATGAGTTTTAATCTTCAGCTGAATTTAACACACAACAGATACATATATGCATCAGGGAGCAGCAGTAAGGTGCAATTCTTTGCATTTTTGTATCTCTGCCCTAGTTTTTGGCTCATTCACTCCTCTGCTGCAGGACCTTGATAGGCCTGCCCCAGGGCTTTGCTATGCTTTTCTGTCTCAGCTGAGCACAAAAAATAAGAAATGGCTTTGCTTAATAGCTGAATACTTCTTTGCCTCATTACAGCAATATTATTTAATTGACAAAATACAAAACAAAAATGGGATTAAGCAGAAAAGTTTTTAGTTGTTAAAGTGGCCAAGAAGATTGGCAAAGAGAGAAGTTGTTTGTTTTCTACCTCCAAGAAAAGTAATCCTCTGAGAAAATGTTCATACCTTCAGCCTGATTCTCCCTGCTCCTTGTAAGACTCTGTATGTAGCTAAAGTTGCCCTCTCTCTGGGCTTTGTTTTACTGAAAACTTTCAGGTCCATGCCCTTAAGCACTTTCTTCCAGCCTGGCGTTCCCAGGCTTTCCCCATAGCAGGAACACCTCTCAGACTGGAATTAAAATGCATCTGTCACATGACTTTGCAATTACAGCCTTTTTTCTCTGCAGAGATCAAACACCTAATATCATAACAAACTACTGGCAGTGGCTTATGAACCAAGGCAGGGCTGCAGAGTCAGATCCCTAGAACAGAATACGCTTTCTTCTCTCTTGCAGAATTGAAAATTCGCTACAAGGGGCTGGAGACCCATCCGAATTATTGCAACAGCAAAAAGAGATGCGTGGAAAAGATGTGGCTGAAATAGAGCGTAGGAGGCTTCAACAGAAACTGAGTCGTGAAAAGGCAGTTCTAGCCCATCAGAATGTAATCCAAGAAAATAAGAAGAAAGCTGATCTAATGAGAGAAGAAGTAATACAGCATTGCTCAAATTTGCTCACATTCAATCAGTGTAAAACATGCTACAGATGCTACCCGCTAGAAGAAGTGTAAAAGTTTTATACAGTGTTTTTACTCACTGGAGTCTGCAAGCAATTGAAAAGTAGTACTATAACTTCTAGATATAGCAATGCTTATACATTAAATTACTTTGTACAAGTGTTTGATTTGATTGATAACACTTAAAAAGTAATTTGAATAAAACAGAAGGCTAAAACACTCCTCTATATTCATGTCATTGTGCATACCCTTTTTGAACAGATAATGAGATACTAAGCAGCATTTGCAATGAAATCACCAATACTGACTAATTTCATTATCTTGTTAAAATGAGAGCCACAAATAAGAAATAATTTGTTTTCTTAAACGGATATAATTCAATTCACCTCATATTATCTGACATACTTAGATCTTTCTTAGGGGATAATTCAGGCAGAGAACCCTCTTTGGATGTATATATATGGAAATCTGAATATTTATACTATGAAGTATTTTCACACAGTTTCTGATCTGGCAAATCACAGTTTCCAAAATACATTGCTAGAACTTTTCATTTTTTTTCCCAAGCTTACATTACATTTTTCCAGTGCTTTTCCTATAAACTAAAAAAGTGATCAAGAAATAACTAATACTATAGATTTATAATTTTTTATAGTCACTGTCACTGGCTTTTCTTTCCTTACCCTGTACTTGCCAGTACTCTTCTCTTGGCTACCTCTCATAGGTGTCTCAGCAGTGTCTCAGCAGCTTAAGATGGGAGCAAAAATGTACAAGATTTTCATAAAGGCCATGCTGCAAAAGGCAAACTTGCTTCATGAGTTCCTTTTCCACCTTATAAAATCTTTCAGTCTTTTTTGGCAGTGAGTCTTCATGCCTGTTTAGATAGGCTGTAGCAAGAACTTAAAAGTGAACACTACTATGTACAACGCAGTATAGTGTGATCGCTCACACTCATTGCAAAATTATTGTAATTACATCCACCTCAATTTCAGAGCATTTGTATTTTGTTAACAGAGATGTCCCAATGCATAGATTTGGGGATGTGCAAATCATACTTGCTCTAACGTGTCAAATTCCAGGCAGCTCCCTTTGCTTGCTGCCAGATGCCGGCAGGACACTTCATGCAGACCTCCAGAAATAACGAGCACCAATTCCCCATGCGCCAACAGCTGTTATGCTGACCCTCCTGCTTCTTTTAAAACTATTACCTTTCATCTAAAACAGAAAGCACAGTAAGAAATCTAGTCTGGGAGAATCCAGTTTCCTGCTTCCTGTTGATTTCCTCTGACAAAGAAAGGGACATGATAGCCAAAAAGTGGACTTCTGTATGTTACAAAGATGTAACTTAGGCCCAGGAAGATCCCATAGGCGCACAACCAGCCATGTATTAGACGAGCACTCTTCCTGATATCTCACGACGAGATCCAGAGATGGGGGGTTTTGTCTGCTTTTAGAAACGTGTGGAAGGGAACCCTGGAAAACAGCAGTGCAAATGTTACAGAGGGATGTTGTGGATAAATAAAACATACGGTGGGAAGCTTAAATCTGGGTCTCTATGCTGTCGCCAGACAATGTTCTTTGCTACTTTTGCAGATGATGTAATACTTTGAATCCAATCATCCTTGCCCTGTTTCAATGATTTGAGGTACTTGGATCACCAGTTATCAGAAGTTTTATTCACCTGTTTGTTTGGGATTTAGAAAGAAGAGCTGATGCACCAGTATGCAGAGAAACGGCTACAGGAACAGAAAGAAATGAGAGAGCTGGTGGGGCAGATTGTGGAAGGACACAAGAATGCAAAGCAAGCAAAAATAAAGCTCCAGAAATACAAACAGCAGATAGGTATTTATATATTGACAGAAAAATGAGATACCACGCAAAATGTCCCCAAATGTCTTTCTTTTAGTGGGCCAATTACAATTTTTACAGAAAATTTCTTTAAAGGGAAGTTGAGGGAAAGATCCAGGCTATACATTCCAACGAATGCATGAATATGAATTCCAGGAGTAAGTTGGTGATGGGTAGATCAGAAATTCTAAGTTAGTGGTCATGGGAATTATTCTTTGTTTAAAAGGGAGAAATACAGCACTAATGTCTCCAACTAGTTTCCCTTACATCTAAAAGCAGCATACGTGAATGACTCTGCTTTTTGTCAAATGAAGTTAGGAAGCTTAGATTCTTGTGATTCATATCATTAAGAGAAGATTTGCCTAGCAACCACTGTGAAAGATTCATGACTCAAGATTATTGTCTTGTCCAGAGAAGAAAGTCCAGAGAAGACGGGTGTAGCTAAGGAAAGAAAAGCGATCTCCTAGCATGCCCTAAAAATCTATTAATATTTGCTATGTACAATATCCTTTTATTAAATAATGAAACAGTATGCACTAATTAGAACAGAAATTACAAAGAAGTAATTCAAAGTGTCTACTTTATGTATGTATACAGTACGCTTATGTGCTGAATAGAGTGATAGATAGTGGAGGTGGCAAATACTCATTTGTTTCCCTAATCATTCCTCCCACCAATGCCAGACTGTTCCCTCAAGTACCTTTAGATCAGTATTATTATTATTATTGTTATTCAAAAAATGCATATGAGTTTTCCTCCAGATGGACTGCTTGTTAAAACATGCAACCAGCTAACAGAGCTTCCTTCTTATCTTTCAGTTCAGGAAGTTTCTGAAGAAAATCGAGAACTTCTTCGGCAAGCTTTAGAAGAAGAGGAGGAGAAGCTTAGGAAAAGATATGAACTAGTTGAACAAATACGAGCTGTCGAGTCTTTACCAATCATCAGACACAAGTTTGTTGATTTAACAGAGGTCAGTTCAAAAGGAAAAACTGTTTTACATAAAGATGTATCATTTATGTTTCACACATTCAGAGGAATTGTGTACTGCATGCAGATAAATCACAGCCTGGATGCACAGCATTAAGTACAAAGTGTCCCCATGCCACAACAGTTACATCTGAACACAAAGTTTATAAAATGAAAATTTTACCAGGAAGAATATTCTGATAGTAAGTGAAACCTTAGTCCCCTTGGACTTTCTTTGAATTTTGCCAATAGGATCTGGGGTTTCCAATATCCTTCAAAAAGAGACTGGCAAGTGATTACAGTACGTCCTATCCATCTTGGCAGATTCACAGGTTTGCCAGTGCTGGGTGAGAACTGAATGAACATAAAGTTTGCACTGATGCAGAGTTATTCATCCTGCAGTGATGTTTGACATCGTAATTAACAAAATTAATTCAAAACTGTCAGCATTCTGGTATATGAAAGAGATTGTCAAGAGAATCCAAAACCTGCTGAGCTGTTACACCTGTACTGTGCAAATGACTTGTGTGTGTGGTGCAGTAAATGTATCCCAGACTTCTTGGACTCACTGTTGATGCACAACAACTGATACGCCTGAGATTGGGCTTTGCAATGCCGACTTTTTCAGAATTTCCAGACTTAGGCAGCATCAAGGAATCTGTTATCTTACCACTAAATCAGCAGCTAAAAATACTTTTCCATTTTTCTTATCCACACTAGGAGAAAAATAACATAGTATAATATAATATGACCCTGCAATTTTAATTAGAATCCTTTTGGTTTTTTCTTTCCTTTCTTTCATGAGCATTCAAGTGAAGATCACAAATTAAACTTCCATGGCTAGTCTGCAGAACCATACAGAAGGAGCAGGTCTTGATTCCACGGGGCTCTTGGAACAGTCAATAGGTTGCTTTGGTTTTATCTCCTGCTTCTCTGAACAGAACCGAGCCTTTCATTGATTCCAAAGCTACTGGCTGCCTCTGCAGCCACCAGATAAACCTCCCATCTCATTTATCAGATTTTAGAATATATTTCATTTTAAAGTGTGAAATAAGCGAACAAGAATAAAATCAGCCCCCTAGATGTCCCATCCTTCTTTACTCTCTTTGGTTGCCTTCATGGCTGCTGCCATCACTTGTCCCCTTCTTTTCCAGCCAAAGAAGGCAATCCTCTTTTTTCAAAGCCAGACTCACTCCACCCATTCCACTGAACCACAATGGTAAAAGCAGGATAAAAGGTGAACAGTACAAAGAATTGTTGTATACCACAGATACTGTAAACTGTCTGCATGGATGTGCCAAAAGGTATTCCAGTCTATAGGTCTTCTACTGCTGCAGACAAGAGCTACATATTGTGTCAACCCTAACGAGAGGCCTTAGCGTGGTCTCACTGCACTTCTGTTACCCAGATGATTCAGTCACAAGATGTAGGCTGCAAAGACACAACACTATGATGCAGTCAGACATGGAAATGTCATTATTTTTTCAATCACAACTGTGAAATGGTGCAGGCTCTCATTCAGGAAAATGAAGGTGACCCGACTGTCAGTTCTGTCTTATTTTCGAACCTTGTTCATTTACACTGGCTGCCAACTCCCCACATAGAGCTTCTGCTGAAATACTGTTTGTTTCTAAATACAGAATATGGCTTTAAGTACATTCTTCCATCTCGCTTATTTCAAAAGACAAAGCAGAAAACCACAGCAGGTTTCAAGCCCTGTATGAAAAATTCACTGAAAATCCAAGCTTATCCTATGTGTAAGGCTATTAATCCGTGAAGTGACCACACAGGTCATAGTACAAGTACAAGGGGATGGACCTGAAAGACACGGATGGACTGTTAGATAGATAAGGAATTGCTGGAAGGCCACATCCAAAATTACAGTCAATAGCTCAATGTCCAGGTGGAAACCAGTAATGAATGGTGTCCCTCGAGGGTCCATACGGGGACCAATACTGTGTGCTGTCTTCCCTAATGACACAGAGAGTGGGATTAAGTGCACCCTCAACAAGTTTGCGGATGACACCAAGCTGGGTGGTGCAGCTGATGCACTTGAGAAAAGGGATCTTGACAGGCTTGAGGATTGTGCCCATGTGAACTTCATGAGGTTTAGCAAGGCCAAGTGCCAGGTCCTGCACCTGGGTCAGAGCAATACTCGATATCAGAGGAAGACGTTTTATCAAGGCCTGTAGTGACAAGAGAAGAGGCAATGGTTTGAAACTGAAAGAGGTTAGATTTAAATTGAAGATAAGGAAGAAATATTTTACTGTGAGCAACTGATCTAGTGAAGATCTTTAAAGGTCCCTTCCAAGACAAATCATTCTATGATCTATATGTCAGCTTCACAGTTCCTTTACACTCGTTACTACAATAGTATTCTTGAGTGAATTATCACACTTCTGTTGATAGCTTGCCCTGTTTCTTTATTTCTGCAAAAGGCTATTTTGGGCTTAGTGAAATTAAGTATGTGTCCATAAAATTCTTATTCATTCTCATAATTTTCACACTATCAGGTCTTCCTTTAATGGTACTTAAATTGCCTGAACACCAGCATCATCTACTGCACAAGTGTAGGACTTTTCATATTTTAGGAAGCCCTTCACTGTCTTCACTGCGTATTTCTGAAATGCAAACACTCAAAATATTCAGCCTCCACCATTCTAAGCTTCTAGGAAATTCTCTTTCCTAGACGTTTTTGGTGTTTGATTGCCATGCTCAAACACTGTTTCATATGCCCTGTTGCAAAACATTTTCCTTTCACTTCCTGTTAACACAACTTGATGGTCTTTGACTAATTTAAATTAGAGGCAAGGTATTATAACACTTGCTATGAGCAAATTCACTCTAAATGCAAATCTGAGAAGATAAATGTACTGTTTCATTAACCTACGGTAGCACATATTTTCCAAAGAGATGCAAAAATAAAGACTGCTTAATATTGAACTCTTTTATTAATCTTCTACTGCTCATAATTATTTAGGCCATGTTTGGTACACATAAGCAGCATGGAAGCAGAAACCACTGCAAAAAAATTGAAGAATCAGATGTGAGGTGAAAAAACAGTGGTGATCTCTTCTTACTGGCTGAACTTCTAGAGCTTTAGAAAAAGAAGCTATGCGGACGAAAACTGCAGGGAGGCTCTTGGGAATCTCGGAGGAGTTCCTAGGGATGGTGTGGCAGGTGCATCCCCTCCTAGTCTGGGATGTCTCCGTACAGCGGTTGCCGGGCAGATTTCAGAGAAACTGATAGAAGTTTCTGGCTAGTTTGGGTCTAGCCCACCAGCCCAGGGGTACATCCAGGAAGTTGGCTGGTAGCCAGTGGGAGGCTGAGTTGGCATTGATTGACCACAGCTCAGATTCGATTGAGCTTTAAATTTGATTGAGCTGAGAATGGGTGCACTCCTCACAGATGGCCCCCTGAGACACGTATTCCTTCACTGACAAGCTCGTATCCATACCAACTCGATAATAATTCCTCTTAAGCACCAATGTTGTAGCAGCAGAGAGCCGAGCCTGTTATCCGTAGTACTCTATTCATAGAATCATAGAATGGCCTAGGCTGGAAAGGACCTTAGAGATCATTTAATCCAACCTCCCTATCATGGACAGGGATGCCTCTCAATTAGATCAGGCAACACATGGGGACCGAGGGTTCATTGCACCCGCACCCCCTGCCTTACAATTTACTTCATATTTCTTGGCTTTCCCTCTGTTTCATGGACCCACTGCCCTGAACAGCTACGGAGTGATCACTGGAGGATGAGAACCTGACTAGACTGCTTAGATGGCATCCCAGACCAGAGGAGAGGGATCAGACCCGGGTCAATTCCTGCAGCCAAAGTGACAATCTAAGCATCTATGACACAGCATCCTTCTCTTTTCCTGGTTTTTTTTTCCCTCCCCTTCATGTTTTGTTTTTTGAAAATCCCAAAAGCAGAAAGGCAACTATATTCTGTCAACCACCCACTCAGTATTCAATACAAGGGCTTTTTTTTTTTTCTCTGCTAATAAGGACTCCTTGAAAAAATGAAAGCTTTTAAACTGAATAATTTCTCACCATTAAAAGGACTGTAATGAGTTTTACTTATGTATGCTTATCATTACCACTTAATTTCAGGCCAAGAAATACAATTTGGAGGAGCAGTTGTTCTTTTGGGTTCTGCACATCCCCCCTTCATCCATTCCAAACTTCTGTCATTAATTTTCTGTCACTAGTTCTATGGAACTAAGCAGACCAAGGTCTCTGTGATTAAATCCAAACCAGTGTTTAGCTTTTTATGCTAGGTGACTGCACAGCAAGAGTCAGGTTAGCATCTTGACTTCCTGAACACATACATACCATTATAATATGCTATGGTACAAGGTACAAGGTACGCACCAAAGATGGGTACCAAAATTATGTTAAGATAGCCAAAAGAATATTGGTTGGGGTGAAAATGGATTAAATTTTGCAAAGAAAGCTACACAGAAGCTCAGTATTTGTGTGAGTTTATGCCATATATGCAGATGTATATATGTGTAGACAGAGAAAGAAAGAGGATATGTGAAAGCAAAGGCCAAAAAACTTCAAGTGTTCATAAATCTGTTTAAAAATGAGCTGTCTTCATTTGCAAACTGAGGTGCCAAAACCTCCCATTACATCACAGAATCATTATCACTCTCATTGCAAAGCAGATATTAAAAAGCCTTCATTAAACATTGAGGTTTGACAGTTTTAACTCTGGGCATTAAGATCTGAATTTGCTGGCTACAATTTGTTGTTTAGTCCTAGTCTTTTCAGATAAAAAATACTAGACTCCATAGATCAACTCCATACTTTGGAAAAAATAAATACAAAAAAAAATTTTTTTAGTGTAAAGTTTGTTGTGGCTTTACAAAATAAAAAAGCAGTTCTACATATTTTAAAACTTCAAAAGTCTAATTAAAACTAAAAGATATGTCAACTAGATTTTTTTGATAGCAAGTATGTTGTATTTATGACTAAACTGCTGCATATCTCAATGTTTTTTCATTAATTGTTTTATGAGCTTTGTGTCTTTACACATACACAAGATAAACTCTGCATCTTAAAAAGATCTTGTAAATAACAGGTTAGGACACCCCTATACTTCTTGAAGTTGAAATATATTCAGCATGACTTGGAACAAAATCAAAATATTCTATTTTTATTCATTCACTCTCCCCTTGGTATTTACAGTGTTATTTAAACCTCTATTTCATGTTCTCTAGACTGGTGGCCACGGTTTACTGTGTGAAATGTCAATAGTGGAACTACGCGAACGCCTTGCTCTACTTAGAGAAGCACAGAAGGCAGCAGAGGAAGAGAAGAGAGACCACATAATTCATGAAAAACAAGCCAGGGAACAACTTCTTCTAGACACAGTGAACCAGATTGCCCTGTTCAGAGCAGAACTTGGAAGAGCAGCTGCTTTAAAGTCAGTATAAAACAGCATGTGACATTTAAGACATTGCAACTTTGTTAATATTTCGCTAGCCCCTAGAGGAGAAAAACAAGTAGAGAGCAAAATACTGCCCTTTTATAAATCAGTATGGCTTTTGTCAAGGATTGTACAGATGCCAGGATTTCCTTATTATTCTGGGAAATAATTTGCATCAGATTTAACAAATCTTTTTCATGATTTACGGCTGAAGACACTCCGTAGGCTAATGTTGACAGCATTGCCCCAGGGTTCAAAGCCAATATTATATATTGAGAAGGAAATTCTGCCTTTCTTCTGTTCCTTTGCAGCTAATCAGTACTAATTTGGTGTTAATAGAATCATTCTGGCTTGCCACTTAAAGTGGTTTCTCATTTTCATCTAAACCAACACATTAGGGCTACAGTTTTCTTCCTTGAACTTCATTCGTTATATGAAAAGGCGGGCTTCATTGTAGAAGTTAAAAATATTTTAGGAAGGAGATTTTCTGATAATAATAAGCTATAAATTAAATATATTAAAGCAGTAGATCAAAGAAAAAATTCTTTGCTTACAGGCTCTCTGATCAAATTCTGTGTTCATTATTCAAATTTATTATTCATTATCATATTTATTATTCATTGTCATAAAGGATCCATAACCATCAGAGATGCTTCACATACGCAGAAGACAGACCCCTTTAACAAAGGCTTTAAAATCTAAGTTAAAGCTATTTACAAATAAAGCTGAACAGGAGGAAAGCCAGTGTAAAAGTATAAAACATGGCACACCTCGTGATCTTATGCCATTTTTACTGCATTTTGAGTATTTGCCATTGTTTTCTTGCAAGCTGTCTTTCACCTTTTCCCTTTTGTGGGTTTGAGAAGTTAGTCCTTGTCTTGTCATATTTATTTTGCAAGCAGATGTTCAGGCTGACATTCTGAAGACATACTCTATCAGGCTAAAACCATGCATCTTTAGAAATGTCTTAGACTCATGTTTATTGCTGAGATACCAAAGGTGGCGTCTTGGAGTTCAAAAGCCGCTGGGACTGTATTTGTAAGCTCACCTTACAAAACGGAGTCTTGTGTGATAAACGCAAATGTATTTGTAAAAGCAGGATTGCCATATAGTGCAATAAACATTTTTTTTCATTTCCTCTATCAGTCTCAGTGGCTAGGGCTCTCTGTACTTCCTAGTACCTTGTATTTTTTTCTGTCCTGCGCTGTGTAATTCTTAGTCATTGCACGAGACCACCCATAAGCACATCAAGAATCTCAACTCATTCCTTAACACTAAAAGGTACTGTCTGACAAGGTCACGAAGCAAAAACTAGAGTTTGTTGAACCATTAAAAATACATAAGGACTTCAAAAATATTTTTTTTCAAAGGCTTTGGTAGGGAAATAGTTTTTAATTATGGCAGACTCACAAAGGAAGAGAAGACTCTTGTCTGAGACCAAAAGAATATTGATAAATTCTCTGTTGCACAAAAGATTTGTCATTACGCTTTAGGAAGTAGTACAACTCTTAAAGATTGGTTTTTGTTCTAGGTGCTCATTTAATACTAGTAGCTGGTAAATAAACTTATAAGTAAAATTAAAATGGTTTCTCCATATTTTTTTCATAAATTATCACATAATTTTCTGTTGAATCTGGAGAGGATTGTTCTAATTAGGTACTACCCCATTCTGACTGGCTGTTACTTTACTTCCTTAGGAAATACATGATTTGGGGTGACAGAGATCATATGAGCTTGTCATATCTTGAGTCCTGAAAGTTCTTAACTGACCATCACATAAATCCAGCATTTTAAAATATCTTTTTCCATTCTTCTTTGAGTTTCTGCTCTGGTGTGGTGTGGCATCTGAAAACCTGTGGGACTGGCAGCTTTTCTGAAATAGTGTAGATGACTGGCACATGATTTGATATAGAAGACGACTGAATCTTGCTCTGAGGATAAGGAACTATTTACACTGTTAATTCAGATTGCTACTGCTTCGTGATGTTAAACCTCTTGCTCTATTTCCTGCATTTGTATTAACAACAATCTGGACTTGCACGGAAGGAAAGGTTTTGTTGCCTAGTCCCCCTGACAGTATTTAATCATCGAGTATTTACATAAAACCTTATTGTTGTATTGTCCTATATCCCTTGGAATGCAATGCCTTGTTACAATGCAAATAGAAATAATCCATGTTCTCAATTAGCTTAAGTGATAGTACATAATTTTTAGATTTACAGAATAGCGTTAAAAATTAATCTCAATGACGCAGAGTATATCACAGTATTAAGGAGGGTAAGGAAATGTTATCCTAACCAGATAGCACAACACAAACAGCAGAGAGGTTCACGAAGTGTCTCAGGAAAACAACTGGAAATGAGAAGCCAAGATAAACTGGGCCACTTATTTAGAGTTCACAGTCACATTTCAGAATGTGACACAGGTCAAATCTCCCCTTCATTCAGTTCCTGAGGATTTAGGGAACTCTAGTCCGGACTGGCTGCTCTAAAGAATACCTGCTATTACAGAGAGTTTCCTATTAGTAAAGATTAATCTAACAAAGCACCCAATAGACATGACCCCTAAAATGAAAGAAGTGTTTGGTTCCCTGCAATCTTAATACACTTTTTAAGCCAAATTTATGGGTTTAGCATCAGAAGGCACTTCCTCCTTCCTCCAGCTCCTTGAGAAGAGTGTGCCTTACACTGAAAACCCTGTGGTATAAGACCCAAGAGATAAGGGAAGAGTTCTGCTGTAAAACATTTCCAAGGGACAACCTGTCTGTGAAATTAGACCTGCCACTGACAGAGTAACAGTTACAGTAACAGCTGGAAAATGCCCCTATGCACTCTGTTCTTGGTCATTTGGAATTTTACTCTGGTTTCCAATAAAAGCAACTGTAATGTTGTACCACTGCAATATAAAAGGACCTTTTATAAAACAGCTGAAAGAAGGCATCAGACCTAACCTGCGTGTAAAATATATCATCATGTATATTCTCTGGTAGATCTGACGCTTACTTTAGTTCTGAACTTGGCCAAAGAATCACAGCTGCTCATGACATAATCTTAATACTACAGCTGGATCATATTGGTCCAAATTCAAGGGCAATGTTGAATAAAAGAGTAAGTTGAATGTTAAGTGAATCACTGTGTAACGAGGTTGTAACCTACAGGAAATTGTGAACAAACTGTGCCAGTTGGGTGAAAGTAAGCAAAACCAGATAAAACATAAAATCTAGAGGACAGAAAAGTAGCTGCAACAGAACAATAAAAAAAAAGACTATCCAAAAATCGCTCTCATATGCTTTACTTGTATGCTGCACACGGTGCTATCAATTTATGCTCATCCAGACCAATTAACCTTAATTAATACACCACTAGCCCATAGATTCTGAATCTGGGCATTAAGATTACACAGAAAGGAATATCTTTCACTTGCCAAGGAATACAGCAATCGAGATGAATACTAATGATCATACAAGGAAAACTCCATAGTTCTCACAAGCAAAAAGCTGCAGTAGTATCATGGGGTTTGCACACACTTTTTCTAAGGAATGTCATGTCAGGCTTGAAATACTTCAGTTATTGTCATCATAGGAAGAAATTATTCTATACTGTTTAGTAAGCCTGTTCTGTAAGCAACAAGAAGCAAGTTGTGAATACCACATTCAAGCTACGTGATTTAAACTTGTTTTGAATCTACGTGGTTCCTAGAACCAAGAGCAAATTCATTATTATCAAGGTAATAGATGCTCAGATGGATTTATTCTGTGGTTTTGTCCTCGTCTGAGGTAAACAGAACCAATTCCGTTCAGTGATTTTACTTTTCTGCTCAGTCTCTTCTAAGAGGCTGCACTTGCCAAAGTTAATGGCATGTTTTTGCAGATAGTGTCTGCCACTAGAAGTGATAACGCCTGATGTTTATAGTTACTACCAAGAATTGGTATGCAGAAAGGCTCTTGCTTATACTTGCTCCTATAGGGACCAAGGTCACTGATAAATCTGGTGAAACACACTGCAGGCGATGGAAAGTAAAAGAATCGCAAGGAAGTAAAAGGTTGCACCTCCGGGGAGGAGCGGACAGGACAAGTGACTCAAACCTGACCAACAAAGTATTCCATGCCCTAGATGTCATATTCTGCATAAAGCTGAGGGATCACGGAGGTTAATCCCTCCTTTTCTTCTTCAATGGCTGGCGTCTAAAGAGGACTCTCTCAGTTGTTCTACCCTCAAACCCAGTTCTGAGTTCCTGAATCCAGCCCCTGTGTCTGGTTCCCCTCCGCCACTGAGCCTGGGACTTCCCCAGAGCCTGCCAGCTCTGCGGCATCAGTGGAGATTGCTAAGGCAGGCCAGGGGGATAGCTGGGTTTGGTTATTGGTTTTGTATATTTTTGTATATATGCCATTATTTGCATTACTTCCTTATTAGTACCATTATTGTATTATTAAAGTTGTTTTAGTTTTCCAATATCTAAGTCTCTCTGCCTTATTCTCTTTTATTCTCCCCTTTGGGGAGGGAGAGAATTTATTAGAGAGCGTCTGTCAGTCATTTAGTGGCTTGTCCAGCCCTAAACCCTTGAAAGGGTTAATATTATTTTACCTTCTCATTGCTTCTTTTTGATTTTGCAGGCGAGAAGAAAAGAAAAGAAGTGTCCAGTCTAGTGAAAAGCCTGTGAAAGATGAAGGCATTTTAGACCTTCAGAAAAGAATTGCAGAAAAAGCAATGGAGCGTAAAAAGCAAGCAAGCCTCTTAAAGATTACCCCCCAGAAAGCCAGGACCGCATCAAGGAAGGTCTGGGAGTTATGTACTGGGAAAAGCTCTGCAATAGAGCTGCTGCTCAACTGCTAGCACTGGCAAGGGGTGCAGAGGCAGATGGTGCCCTACATGACTCCAAGCCATGGCCTTGACCTCACCTTCTTGTCACACATTCTGCTCCCACAGAGCCGGGCTTAGCCCTACAGCACCTAACTCCCCGCTCTGACTACCGCACGCTCTCATCCCAGCAAAACAGCACTCACCCACTGTCGCTAACCCTTGTCTTTCTCCGCTTCCAGTCACACGCGTCCCGTTACACCAAACTGGGACGCTGACCCCCTTTCTCACCCAAGGCCTGTCAGAGGTTATCATTACCGTGGTTTTTACCTCACCTTCCCTCATCCTTGTCCCGCAGCATCAGATGGAAACACCAGTGTGCCTGTAGGCATGGTTCACACTGGCTGTGTTTCTCTGGCAAGTGTCTAAAGACAAGCGGTGAGGAACTGTTGCTCCTGCTGCTGCCGCCACCTCTACCATTGCCTCGTGAATGCCAAGCATTCAGCAGCAGTCCATACACCAGTGCAGACACCTGTGATAGTGCACACACCACAGCATATGGAACACTGCAGTGAATAGTCACCACGGGATCGCTTTTTAAAAGCTGTACTAGCCAATGTAAAATTAGAACTAAATCTGCCAGTCCATTAAAGTAATAACAACTCTTGGCCTATTTTGTGTGAAAGTTAGATGAAGCTGAATTCAATGAAGATGAAAACTGTATTTTTCAAGTGTGTACAGTGTAAAAACTAAAATAGTGCAATCTTTCAGAATATCAATGTTTGCTGCCTTCAGAATCTCCATTTCATGCAAGGAAAACATGTAGGTGCTTATATAGACAAAAAGCATTTCCTAAATTGGGATGGCTTTCTGAACTTTTTTTGAACACTTGCTGAATGGAGTCCAGAGTAAAATAGAAGCAGTAAATGCAGCCATATAACTACAAATGTGAGACATTTTTAAAATAAAGAGAAATTAGAAGATTATTTTGATGTATCTTCCATCAGTACTTTTCAGCTCTGCATGATGCTCTCCAAACGTTACTCCAGGGAACTGGCTCAATTCTGGTCAAATAATGTTCCGCAGCATCTTTATTTTAGTTGAACTGTGTAGTGCTGAAAATGGTGTTAGTGTGATTGTAGGAAAAAATTCCTTTCTTAGTTATAATGCAGTAGTTCTCTGGCATTCAGTTTGTACTACTGCCTTTTAGGTTCCTCAGTAAGTAGGAAAAAAGTGACACTAACCCCTTCTATTAAAGTTCCAGATTGTAGCTTCAGTCACATTTGTTATAGCCCTTATGGTTCAATGCGTTTATGCTAGTAACATTTATTTCTAAATCCCTGTAAGATACGAAAACTTACCATTAGAACCACAGGAAAAACTACCATTAATGAAAAAAAAATATTCTTCTATTTTAAGCAAAGTATCAGATGAAAAGGTAACAACAGGTTTCTGTTTGTTTTTTGTTTGGGGAATGCTCCCTTGTGAACCCAGCTTTTGAATCAGCAAACCACTAGATTCTGATAGGATTTGTACAACTGTTCATTTACATAATAAATAAACTGTTGTCATAGAAAAAACATGTGGTAGCAGCATTGGAGCAAGGCATCCAGATGTAGTTTTATCTCGACTTAACATTTTCTGGAGTGCTGCAGCTGTGTTTAATTCATCTTAAACTGGGCAACTCACTCGAGTTACCTTTCTGTTCATCACGGCCAGCCTGATGTTGACAAGTTTTCCCAATCGTGTTAGCAAATAAACTGCATTGCCAGCCAGGTGGATTATCAAATAGAAATTCAGCATATCCTCTCAAGAGAATCACTGTATTATCTGCAGCCTCATCACCTGTGTGTCTTATCTGCAGGATTCTTTTCAATGCAACCTTTGGAAAGAACTGGAAGAGAGTCGGGAAAGACAGCTCAGGATCCTCCAACATGGCTTCACGGCCAGAGAAACGGCTCAGAAAAAGCTTGCCTGAGGCAGCAAGAACTGGAAGCCACAGTTTGTATGTTGCGCTCTGACGTAAAATAAAATACATTTGGAACAAATTCACGCCTGCTGGAAATCTCCCAGTGTGCCTATTTACTACAAGGTTGAATTGTAATCTTTCTTTCACCTTTAGAGTGTGATTAGAAAAAATCAGGCCATACAGGCACAATAGCAGCACAAGAGAATAACAATGTGTTAATTCTGTTGCAACAGAATTTTATTTGTATGCTATAATGATATATTTTTTCTGTTAGAAGCAAAACCTTTAAGAAACTGAAACCTTACCATCGAGCTTACCATCAGAGAATGGCAAATATCTGGGTAAGAATGCTGACATCTGTGTTTCTGTTATTGTTATGTACTATGCCATGTTTTGCTATACTCATCTTCAAAAGAACAAAAATGAGGCTAAAACCCAAGCAACATTTGTTTACATATGCATCTCTTCTGAAGGCGTGGTCAGCCCAAGTTGCTAGTGTGTCTTCTTACATGACAGTAACTGTGTGTAAGAAGATCACCAGTTTCAAGACTGGTTTTAGAGGATGAGGGAAAAACTGTTTAGAAGTTTTAGATTACGTGATTGCTTCCAGGAGCCAGAGTCTAGATTCAGTGACCCACACAGGCCATCCCTTTATTCACAGATATTAATCTCTTCAGTCTTTAAACAGTGGAAGGAGAACACAACATTGTTTGATCTCTTTAGGCGGCTGCTTCCAGAAAAAGTTAAAATTCTGTTACTCACCTAGAAGATAATTTGCCCTCTATGACAACTTCTATACTGCATAAATCAGCCTTTAAATCATAAGACTTATTCTAGGCACAAAGCCAAGGAGGATATAAATCTGAATTAAAATGTGCACAGCAGTAAGACTATGCAATGTTTTCTATTTTAGCTCAATGCCAGTTACTAAGTGTTTAATTATGGCTATTGCAAATACTTAAATTGAAGGAGACCATCACTGACATTAGAGTCAGGCAGCTGCTTTTAATGTTCTCACCACGTTACATTTCTCACTTTTTACTGAAGGAAGTCTAATGGAATTCTTTTGTTGCCATCTAGCTGTGAAAATCACTACCACAATCCGTAAGCTGATAAAACGTGCTGCATTTTTCATTCAAATAAATGCTACAGCAGTCCATGAAAGCAGCGCAGGGCTCATGCTCCATAGGAAGAGTCAAGAAACACATTAGAATGAAAACAAGGAATCGTAACAGGAGAACTTCAGAGAAGAGGGAACTACAGCACTATGTCTGGTAGGGGACTGCAATACCTTAAAATGACAAACCCTTGGTGACAGGGAGTTTATCTTCCTTTGCGGTTGTTCTGCATTCTGCTGCATTGTATTCTAGAGTAACAAAGCCAAGCCATGACTCTAACATGCATTTGCAGAAGCTAACAATTAACAGGGCTGGCAGTCATGGTCTGGAATATCGCATAGCTGAATAGCTCCTCTTAAACTTTTTGATGTCTTGCATCTTGAGAATTAAAAACACATAAAGTCATCATAAGCAAATAGATAGGCAGGTGTATTTAGGTAGGTAACATGGACATTTCAAAACCCCATCATACAGCATGCTTCTTCCCCTGTTCTGTTGGACTCAGTTTTCAAAATTCTTACTGAATTGCAATCAAGCTGATTCATAACTATTTCCTTCTCTGTATTTTCCCTGCTCACACATGAAAGAATAGGGGAATAAAGGAATCTCAGTAATCCAGCTGTGGAATTTTTACCTCCACAAATAACCCTATTGCTACTTTAGAATATGATTCATAATGGTCATCTTCAAAATCAGTGTTTTGAGGAATGTAAAAGATGGTTAGTCTTTCAGGGAAAATATTGGTATATTCCTATACTGGTATTTTTATATCAATATAGCCCATTGATTTTTCAGTGACTGCAGGTGTTGCAACAGAATACACACAATAATATTAAAAATACCACATTCCTCCTGACAAACATGGATAACAATGTTGGATGCAGCAGATGCTACCCAGAACCACTCTGCCCCTCACCACTAAAGCACCTTCTCTAGTATTCCTGTTCCAGCAGCGTAGTACAGAGAAACCTGAGGTGATCCAACACAGAGCCAGAAAAGGTCTGGTAGGACTTGTTAGTGTTGTATTACAAAAGAAGCTGTGATGCCATTGGATCCAGATGAGCTCTGAAAGCGATACAGCTGCATTCACACTGTCGCCTCAACTAGAGTCTCTAGCACAGACCTCCCACAACCTGGTTAAATCCATGCAGGGAATTGAGAGTCAGTAATGCCTCTACACTCATTGCACTTCATGGAAACACATGTGGATGAATTACTCATTCATTTACACATTTGTTAGGCCAAGATGAGGGTAAGTGAACAAGAGCGACTCTTAAATCATCCATCAAAACAGAGTAAAAAATCATAGGTTTCACCTGTCTGATCACAGTGATAGACTCATTGAAAAACCTGTTCATAAAGCTGCACATTCCAGAGGGCACTGTAAATGGCCAGACAACAAAAGCCTCCACATGCATCTAAGACATACGGAGGCCCAGATTACCTGAGGACGTCAGAAGGTTTCAGCCCTGCGATGAGCAGCGGGCACGAGGTGCTCACCTCTCACGTACCACAGTCACTGGCAGGTGGCACTTGGCTCCTTTTTCCAAATCAGTCCCGGTAACAGTGACCGCCTGGGCAAGTCATCCAACCTGCCCGAGAGAGCACAGATAGTGGTTGAACAACACCAAAGATAACAAGATGATTACGTTGGAATGGTAAGGAAAAAAAAACCCATACAAATCTCGAGTGCTGTTCATTCAGGGGAGGAGAAGGCAAGAAGAGTCACTAGGAA
>NW_009735947.1:0-433 GCF_000703405.1 Apaloderma vittatum | reverse complement strand
CCCTACAAACAGCCACACATCCAAGCACAGGGGCAGCAGGATCCGGGAGAGGCCAGATACTCCTTGCATTAAGGTAAAGCAGCGGGGAAAGCACCTTCTGGACAGTGAGCTGAGGGCACAGGAACACCTCTGCAATCGTTAATGAGTTACGCAGAGGATCTGGAACTATTTGTGCCACAGGTAACGATCCCCCGAGTTTTTAGCTCTGATGAATTTTGCTCAGAATATTGGACGCATTTCTAGGAGACTGGCATGCGGGTGCCACACACAGCTCACACACACACCCTGACACCACAACACAGCGGCAGCATAGTCCTGCTTCGGCCGCCCCTTTCAAGGTCCGTCAAGGCCGAACTAAGCCCGGGACCGAGGAAGTTCCCAGGTTTCCCCTGAGGGCCGGGGCCATGAGGGGGCACCCTGCCCCGCACAGGCC
>NW_009735946.1:10754-11184 GCF_000703405.1 Apaloderma vittatum | reverse complement strand
TATAAAAATGTATATACATGGTATATGATGATGTCTGATAATACATCAAATAGTCCTGTCTGGATTTCCCTAGGAAGTGTTGTTTCGTAATGCAAATTAACTGATTTAAGCTGTTTTTCCTTTGTTCCTTTAATGTTAGGTGTTAAATATCTAGTGTTTTAGCACTATATTCTTTCGGTGTGTTTCACACGACTCTTCAAACACGTGTGCACCAAATTTATTCTTTTATCTGATGCTAAGAAACCCAACAGCAAATTGGACAAGGAAGGAAACACTCCCCTCCCTTAAATGCAGTCTGCAGTCTGCCTTATATTTTCTTGAAGTAAATGAGACTAGCTAAAAGTTCCATGTAAAATGGAGACTCAGTCTTGCAATTCTTAAGCACTTCAATTCTATGCACTTTTGACCTCTGACTTTATGATGCAGCAGT
>NW_009735946.1:0-10728 GCF_000703405.1 Apaloderma vittatum | reverse complement strand
TTGATTTCCAATTTTCTCAGAACACTTCTGCCTACACAACAGCAAGAGAGCTGCACAGACATTACTTCACCTACATGCTCTGGAATCACATTCTTTAATTATTCTACACAGTTTCTGTTGTACAAGATAATCACCATTCTTCACCTTTGTAATGTTCTTATTTGTTTTAAAAAGTATAATATTGCAGCATTAACACTGAGTTCTCCACATCATATCTCAATTATTACTGCAGTGCTGAGTCTTTCCTCTAACTTTTTGAACTGACGTGTAAAGCACGAATGATATTTCCAAGGAAGTTCTACATCAGTACACAGCGCTGGGGCCAATTCTGATTAACATCTCTATCAATTATCTGGGGTTGATTGCACTCCTGGTAAGTTTGCAAATGGCACCAAGCTGGGTGGGAGTGTTCATCTGCTTGAGAACAGGAAAGTTCTACAGATGGATCTAGACAGACTTGATCTATGGACCAAGACCAACTGTGGGAGTTTCAACAAGGCCCAATGTCAGGTTCTGCACTTTGGCCACAACAACCCTCGGCAGGGCTACAGGCTTGAGAAGGACTGACTGGAGAGCTGTTCAGCAAGGAAGGACCTAGGGGAAGCCAGTAGTGTGCCCAGGTAGCCAATAAGGCATCCTGGCCTGTATCAGGAATAGTGTGGCCAGTAGGATCAGGGAAGTGATTTTACCCCTCTAATTGGCACTGGTGAGACTGCATCTTGAGTATTGTGTTCAGTCTTTGAACCCTCACTACAAGAAGAACATCAAAGCACTAGAGCATATCCAGAGAAAGGTAAAAAAGCTGGTGAAGGGTCTAGAGCACAAGTCTTATGAGAAATGGCTGGGAGAACTGGAGTTGTTTAGTCTGGAGAAAAGGAGGCTGAGGGGAGACCTTATTGTTCTCTACAACTACCTGAAAGGAAGTTGTAGAGACGTAGGGATCGGTCTGTTCAGAGAAGTAACAAGTCATAGGACAAGAGGAAATGTCCTTAAGTTGCACCAAGAGAAGTTTAGATTGGATATTAGGAGGATATTTTTTACTGAAAGGATTATCAGGCATTGGAGCGAATTGCCCAGAGCAATGGTGGATTTTCCTTCCCCAAAGTTGAGACCTGTATAGACATAGTGCTTAGGGTTATGGTTTAGTGGAGGGCTTGTCAGTGTTATATTAATGACTGGACTCAACGATCTTAAAATTCTTTGACAACCCAGAAAATTCTGTGTTTTACACCAAAATATTTGACAAGTAAAAAAAAGTGTAGTTAAATACATGCATTGTTCCATTGTCTGCTGTCACTATATAAACAAGTACTGGAAGTTGCCCCATAGAGACTATATTTTAACAAACTGGGAGAACGGTACATATGGACTCTCTTTTTACTACATATTTTAAATGCTATCTGCCACCTAGTGGATTTAGTTTTGACGTTAAGAAAACAATGGCTTTACCTGCAATCAATCAAACACGTTATAACCCTTTGTGATGAAACTGATATTTCACTAAATGTGGAAGTAACTGTTGGCCTGAATTTGCACCTGATAAGAAGCAATCATCTGTGCAGTGGATGTCATCAAGACTTGTAAATGTTCTGCAGAAGCTTAGCAGCTTATACATAATTTACCAAATGGGATTTAAAAACTCAGAACAACCATTCTCCACAAAGGAAATCCATACATTCATGGTAATAGAGTTAAAACATAGTTCATTTTGATAACTCTGTAGTTCATTCAGATTAAAAAACTGTTTATCTTTCTAGTCTCTACAGTGGGTAGACATGCCAAGCACATGCAGACTTCCAGGTATGCTACAGACGATTCAAATAATACAAAGTTTCCTGAATAATTTGTTTGAGGCAAAGAACAAAGAAAGATTAATAGGTTTGCCACAAAATCCATTGTTATAAATCCTTGTTGCCATTTGAACAAGCGGTCATCCTATTTGATAATCTAATCTCCCTGAGTATTGCCCTGTCTAGAAGATCCCAACAAATAATTATTGTTTCTTTTAAGTTTCTTTTCTTTTTCTTTCTAAACAAACATTCTATCTGTGAGCGTCTGCAACACCGCCTTATCTTGGAGTTTGTATCCGGTTTTCGTTGATTGGAGATTCTGTTCCTGAAAGACATTCTTCAATCTGATTGCTTTGTTGCTGAGGTTGAGGAGAAGATCAATACCCCAGGTAGACACTCAATGCAGACAGTGAGGGCCAACAAATTCAAGTGGTTCTGCCTTCAACTTGAGGATACTTTTTGTACAAGGAAAAAAAAAACCCAACCAAAACCAGAACTGAAACCCAAACAAAACAACATTTTCTACCTTAGCCATCTCTCCACCCTGACTGCAATCCCAGCCTTTATTCTCTGTTCAGCAAGGCACACACTGTTGGCCAAAGAATCACAAAGAATCAGGAGGTGAATTGATAAGCCTTTTCTGTCTTTTACCTGTAGGCCCTTCTTTCTCATCAAAGCCTTTCCCCAGAGCTTTTTGCTCAGGGACTTCCTTTGGATGGAATTTAGTGGGTCACCTTCTCTCTCTCCTGAATATATTGTCAGGCATCCCATCCAGCAATGCAATAAAAAGCAAGTTGGAAACTGAAAACCAGGTTAGTCTTGGACTTTCATTTCGTGGCCCTGCAAAGGAAAGTTCTCCTATTTTTTGAAATGATTTAGGGAGTCCAGAAAACAAGGATGAGAAAGGCCTCTTCAAGCACCTTGTGCTCTTTTGTGAGGTAGATTCTCCTCCCTCAGTGTGATCTAGGCTTAAGGTTAAGATTACAATCAAGTCTAGAGACATCGTTTTAGTCAGGGATAAACCTCAGCCTTAAATTTTTACTGTTGTTTAATCAAGGCCTATGTATCCCATTCAACCACGGTGCTGAACAGCATGAATCTCTGCTGGTCTCAAAATTCAAATACTTCAAGAACTACAGAATGAAAGTGCACATCAGTTTAACTTGAGAGTGATATGTGAGAAGTAAGTTTCCTTTCCCATCAACAAGCTGATCCATGACCCTAGCCTCTTCTCACATTTGGTGTTGAAGTAGTTTTCCAGTCATCACACTCTCCTTATAAATGTTTTGAATATGTTAAAACATACAGTATTTTATCACTAATATGTGACATTCTTTGATATTTCATCTCAATGTTTTCTGATGAAAAAAGATTACAGAAAATAAGGTGAATGTAGTTAAAAGACAGAGAAATGCAGTTCAAAGGCATTTTTAAAAAATGTTCTATTTGCTTAACAAAATGAAATATAATCTTAGATATTGAAAACTATCAAAGGTTTAAGGAGTGGAACATGTCTGTATGCATTTTATAAATATAAAATGAATGGATGAAAAAATCATTAAAGTTGATCTCACACTTGGAATATTATTTATGTCTTACAACACGGTCAATTTTGTCTCTATAATATTTCACAAATTGGCCAACATGAGACACCTGACAAGGGGCAACTCACCCCTCGTGAGTCTGAGGTGCAGTCCTTCAGGGAAACTGCTCCAGCCTGAGTCCCCCGCAGCATCTCAAAAGTCCCGCCAGCCAACCTGCTCCAGCGTGGGCATTCACTCTTCCACGGGCTACAGATTCTGGCAGCGACCTGCTCCAAAGGGGGCTTCCCACGGGCTACAGCCCCCTTAAGGCATCCACCCACCCCGTGTGGAGTCCTTACCCAATGGACATCTACACGGTGGTCCTCACGGTGGACAACTACACCCCGCCCATGGGCTGCAGGGGGACAACCTGCTTCACCATGGCCTGCACCACAACCAAGGGTACTCTCTGCTCCAGCGTTTGGAGCTCATCCTCCCCTCTCTCCTTCTTCACTGACCTTGGTGTCTTCACAGATTCTCACTCTTCTATCTCTGAGCCAGCTGTTGTTGCGCAGTTCTTTTTCCCCGTTCTTAAATACGTTTTCACAGAGGCGTTCCTCTTCTATCACTTTACTGATAGGCTCAGCCTTGGTGCAGCGGTGGGCCCCTTTTTGGAGCCAGCTGGCATTGGCTTTAACAAACTCGGGAAGCTTCTAGCAGCTTCTTGAAAAAGCTGCCCCGCCGCTCCCCGCCCCGCTGCCATCAAAATCTGGCCAGGCCAACCCAATACACCTTCCCATCCTATGGTCACATAAGAAGTCCTTGCCTTTTACACAAGCAGAGTTGAGAATATTTGTGTCTCATAAAATAATCCAAGTAAATGTATTTAGAAATTCAACAACTTACCATAGGAGCTCTCTGTAAGTCCTATTAGCAACTCAAAAAACCTTTCCTGAAAGCCTCAGATGAGCAATGTTTTCTGAAGGTTTGGAAATTATACTGAATTAACTGTGACTGGTTTTCTATGAACTGGATGTATTTACAGTCTCTGTCATATGTACGCATTTGAAGATCTCTTTTTGCTATAGGCTGCTAACTCAGAGAATGAATGAATCTGTAGACCATCTACCAGACTTAGGAGCACATATGAATAGAAATTACATGCACCTTGTTTTTTTGGTAGCTCCTACTAGTTAGAAAATTCTGCAGAAAGACTCAAAACATAATTGTTGTTCATTAACTTTATTCCGTAACTCATCCTTTTTTAAGGTGACTGAGTCACTTGTAACTGCCATGTGCCTGAGAAATTCATCACACTGCTAACACTAAAGAAAGTTTCTTCACTGTACTTGCTAATAACATCCTAATTCTGAATAAAATTAATCTTTCCGGGAATGAATCCGGTTTTGTCATTTTAGGAGACTATAATGCTTTCAAAGCATGAAGATCTGGATTGAACGGAGAGAAGAGCCTCCATGTAAAGGTTATTAAAATTTAGTCTCATGAGATGAAGATACTGTAATCTTTTCAAGGAATGTAGTAAAAATAAATAATACAGATTTAAACCACATTATTGATACACTTGGCTTCTTGAGGAGATGCATTGTAGTGAGCACAGACATGTCAGTATGCGTATAATCCAAGTTGTAGGACATAATAGATTCTAGGAGTGAATAATGAATAATGAATGATTGAATGAATAATTTTAAAAGAAAAGAAAAAAAGCCATAGCATGCGGTCTGCAAAATAAGCAACAAGTGCTGCTGTAAGTTCAGACTGTAGAATAAAATATTTTCCAGTACATAAGCAAATATGTAATTAGATTTTTCCATCCAAAGACCTGTAGATTGGTGGTAAGTATTTGTTAAGACTTAAATCAGAGATCTCTTTAGCTAGGATATGTCATTTTGTTTTCAAACCAAGAAAAATTTTCATAGATTTCATAGTTTTTATAAATTTAACACTTGAAATTTATTTTTATATTCAACATATTTGCTGTGAATACATGAATAAGGTGACGCTCTGTGATTTTGCAAGGAAGGAGATTCTTCAAACCCTTTAAATAAAATCTTCCTTGACCATCAGATCATGGCCAGTCTTGTAACATACAGGAATTTTTCAAAGCTATACCAGGGAAAGTTCAGACTTGTCATTAGGAAACATTTATTTACAGAAAGAGTCATCAAACATTGGAAAAACTTCCTAGGGAGATAGTCAATGTCCTAAGCCTGTCCTTTTCCTCTATTCCATTCTATGCTATGCTATGCTATGCTATGCTATTATAATTTCATTCCATTTCATTCACTGGATTAGTCATCTAGTTACTAATGTAGCCGAGAGAAGAATCAGGTCTAACTTCACAGACTCACAGAGTCACAGAGTTTTAAGGGTTGGAAGGGACCTCAGAAGATCATCTAGTCCAGCCCCCCCTGCTAGAGCAGGATCACCTACAGTAGATCGCACAAGTACTCATTCAGGTTGGTTTTAAACGTCTCCAAAGGAGGTGACTCCACAATCTCCCTGGGCAGCCTGTTCCAGTGCTCTCACCCTCACAGTGAATAAGTTTTTCCTAATATTTTTATGGAACCTCCTGTGTTCCAGCTTGTACCCATTGTCCCTTGTCATAACTTCCTCTTGACTAGAATTTATTCCTTGAGTATTTTCAACTTGAAGGAAAAAAAAAAAGATATTCAATTCAGATGAAATATTGAAATGACTATTATGTAGATAAAGTTAAGTGTAACCAAAGTTTATGAAAAAGTTATTTTTTCTTCAGAGGAGAATAGAAAAGATAATTGAAGACAGTGTCTATGGAGGTGATAATCATGTGAACAGCTGAAGAGAGTCTACAGAAAATGGAATAAGAAAAAAGATAATTTAGAATATTTCTATAGAAAACAGAAACATTGCAGTTTTTAAAAGATTTCTGAATAGCTTTTATTAAAGGCAGCAAACCAAAAAATATCTGCTCCTATATTCCAAGGAAGATTTTTGACTTTTAAATGAAGCATTACAATAGAATCTAAAAAAACTATCTGCACATATACAAGGGTTTTAAAAGACAAAGGATATTGTCATTACAAGCCTTAGCACAAAGTGTTCAGGAATAAATACAAGCAAAAAAAGTTAAAAGTAAAATGTAAAGCCAAGGATATGACATGTAAGTAATTTGGTAGGAAAAGTAGAAGGTTATATGGTAAATCATTAACTTTATAAAATAATATTTGGTGAGAAAAATGTAGTTACTCTAGGTTAATATTCTATCAGGGATTTCACTGTTGTAATCTGGCCAACTAGTACATATATTTTCATGACAGATGTGCCAAGGATGAGTGTATAAGAAAGTTTTCATGATGGTTTTCATTACTGAGAAAAGAACAAATCCATATCCTTGAGTTTAAGAACATGATTTAATTGAATCTTTTCGGCTTCTGCATTCTTTATCAATATGTTATTAAAAGGGAACTAAGAAGTGTTTTATTTTAATTTGCTGATCAGTAACAATGGATTTAATGAAGAGGTGATAATCCATTTTTACTGCACAATTGACAGTATACATACGTATATCCTAATATTGTGTCTTTATTCGTGTGTTTTGCCTGAAGCATCATAAATGGGCTGTGCTGGAACCTGGAACACTGATCTGTATTTGTGCAGTAGGATTATAAGAACTGTGAATGAATTGTTTTTTTCATATGTTTGTTATCAAACTAGATTAAGAGTAAAGAGTATGCTTCCGGATGAGATGGTTGAAATCTCAGAACATTTTTAGTATACTTTTCTATATGTTAAAATTATTAACAGCTACATAAATGTAACAGAGAGAAGACTGTAGTTAGTGATATTTAGAACCAAAATCATATGCTTAGAACTAAAATGATTCCCACTGTTGCAACGACTTTATTATCACAGTCTCCCTGCATCAAATTAGATCTTTTGTCTCCATCTTAAAGAAAAACTAACATTCCCCACAGCTATTGTTTTTGTGTTCAAAAGAAGCTTTAACTTACACTATACCTTAGTGTACCTAACAGTGCCATCTGCAATGCACCTGAAAGACTCAGATATTAGGAATTCCTTAACCTATTGATCTAGTAGAGCATCCAGCTTTCAATGGAATCTTTATCAAATAAGTTTAAATTAAACATTCTTGTGAACAGTTGTGGGGTACCCCAAAATGAACCTGTCTCTATCTCTTCCATTGAAGAGGCTCAGAATTAATTTTAAAACTTGAAATTCTTAAAAAAGATTTTAATTTTTTTTATGTATTTTAATATAAGATCTTTCTATAGTAATATTTTTATAAATGCCCCCTGAAAAGTTTATTGGAAAGTGTATTGGAAGTATTTCTACAAATTCTGAATAGATAATATTAAGCTATAGTGTCTATACCATTCCTTATTTGTGTACATTTTTAGCACATAAAAAATAATGGGTTTTTTAACATTTATTCACTGCAGCAGATGATCATCACTGTTCCTCAAAGAGAGGTTCCACATTCACTTGTCCGTTAATGAATTGTCTGAAATGTTGGAAGAGGTTTCTCTTTAAATACAAATGCCATTTAAGTAGGTCAGGTGAACACTCTGGAATCTACTTAGTTTTAGGATACATGGTTTTGCTATGTGTACACAAACATCCAAGGCTAATAAAGATTAGCATACAAATGTTTTAGTAAACCTCTCTGTGAGAGAGTGTGTGTGTGTGTGTGTGTGTGTGAGAGAGCACGAAGTTTCAGGCAACTATTGGTTGTGTTACATTGTGCTGAAAGGCAGTTAATAATATAGCTCATAAATCTGAGCCAGATTGACTTGTCATTCAGATTTATTCAAACTCAAATATTTGTTACATTATTTGAGATGAAGGATTTCTTCCTGACAAAAATAATTTCCTTCAGACTTTGAACATCCTCTGAGTGAGTCTTTTACACTCTTAGCTTCTCATTAATGTTTTGAATTGAAGTTAAGGATTTGTAGTTTGGGGGTTTAAAAAATACAAAGACTATCAAGATACTGTATACTTATAGGAAAAAAAAGGTATTAAAGAAACGAAATGGCAAAACAGGATAAGAGAAATAAATTTTTAAGCTTTGATATCTTTTACTTATTTATTTCTCGTCAGGTATGATGCAGTTTTCCACAAGGTCCACAAGGTCCTGTCTAAGATTTTTTAGACGTGTGTAAAATAATATTATTTTTCTTAAGCTGACAGAATTGCAAAGTATTCCTAGAAAAAAATTTCTGATGGTACTTTAAGAAGCAGGTCATTTATTAATGAACCCACATTGACAGAAACAGATGGTGAGAGAACTGACCACATATGATAAGAAGCGAACATAAAGCTCATTATTGAGATTTTTATTCTGTATTTACTTGTTTGTTTCTCTTGGGTTATTTTGTTCTCTGGGTTATGTAAACAACGACATAACAAGAAGAGTCAGACAGTGTGGGTAATGAATTTAGCATGAGTGAGCATTATGATCTGGAAAATATGAAGATTCAGTTCTAATTCTGTTTACCCCAAAATATACAATCTGAGTTAGAGATTTTTTCTATCAAAACAGACGAAGAAGTATAGTTGGCGAGACCAAAGATCATTATTATTTAGTGCCCTGACTCCACGATTGTGCCCTGACTCCGTGACTGATTAATAACACAAGTTCACAGAACTTGTTAGGCATGGGTTGTTCAAAGAATCATGCTTCTCTTCATGTATCTCAGCTGCTAAGAATAAGTGGTTCCGGGATATCTTCATCTAGAGACTGCATAGACCATTAATTTTAATAACCTCTGTCAATCTCCCTAATCACTTTTAAATCCATTATTCTTGTGCCTTCCCCTGTACCCTACACCGATGAATTAAATAGTTATACAATTCATTTAAAAGTATTCAGCATTGGTTTATTTAGTTGTGTAGGTTTTGTTGGATTTTGCTGTCTGTTAAAATTGTATTGGAGACAGTTCACATGAGAAATTGTGATTATAATGTTTTTAACCATACTGCATTTGCCATTCATGATATCTCGCATAAACTTCTCTGTGCTTTCCAAGGCTTTTGAAGAATCTTAACTTATTAAGTTTCACTTTATATCAGAGCCATTCCATGTTTTGGATCATCTGTTTTTCCTGTATATTCTTAGTTCCCGCTGCAATATCCATTCTGAAGATATACCATTGAAGTGTTCACTGAAACAGAGTTTTCACGTGTCAATTACTTAACCAAATGTCACTGACAAATGTAGAGTTGAATTTTCTCTGTGGTTATCTCCATCTGCAGAGATGCAAAATAAAAACTAAATCAGGAATAATATTTTGAAGTACAACATGTTAAAAAATAGAGGTAACAGCAATTCAAAATGTAATAACTTGTGTAATTTTTTTAAAGCAAATATTCAACAAAAATAGTTAATAATACAACATAATGAAATGTACTGGATGTTTGGATCATGCTTATATTGATCAAAGGGATTCTTTTCCAAAAAGAAAAAATATAGACCGTATAAATTCCTGAAATGCTATGTACATGGTTGTGATTTAATCAAATGATACGTCAGAGGTGTCAGTCTGGCTTAATTTATGATATTGTTCAGGAATGGTAAACATAGAACTACTTGGAGACAATTCCATAGTGGGTATTACTTGTTCCATTCCCAAAGCTGCTAGGCAAATGGCAGTAAGAAATGATCAAACTGTTAGTGAATATTTGTCATAATATGCAGATCTCCTCTTGGCTCCTTACTGAGATGTGAATATTTCAGTTCTGATGAATCGTCACTTTCATCTGACGTTTTTGTCTGCTTCATACTGAACTGAGATGCATGACTGAACATTTGCAAGTGCTGGCATTAGGAATATGAAAGTCTCCCTTTGAAGTAGGGTAAGATACCTGAAGCACAGATGACATCACTCTTGAACTGTCACCCAGTTTCCAGATCTTGTGGAACATATTCAGGAAGTGAGCGCCTATAATCAGCTAAAAGTTCCTACTTTGCAGTGTTTGCTCTCTGACTTTAAAACTGACAGAGGATCAGGAAATCTTAACGTGGGTTTCAGGTGGAGTGAAGAGAAATAAATATACTGTTCCAAACATCTGAGTCAAAGGCCATTATAAAGGTACTTAAGCAGACTATGTGAACTTTACCATTTTACTCCCTCTAGTGAAATGTTATCTTCTATCTTGAATAGCCACAAAAAACCTAAGAACGCTAGAGGCACTGTTGTACATATACAACCTATTCGAGGAGCCTATGCCCAACACAATCATGGATTTGAGGGAATCCACTGATAGAGTTGAGGTTATTAGGGAGAATAAAACTTTTCTGCGAAGATAAATTACAGCCAATTTACAGAGCATTTATAGCAAAAGAGCTGTGAGGTTTTTTTTGTGGATGGCCAAGGAACTCCTGGCCAAAATCA
>NW_009735945.1:0-415 GCF_000703405.1 Apaloderma vittatum | reverse complement strand
GCTGAGGTGAATGACTGGTTTAAGATGGAAATCTTGACTCTCAGAGCTACGTGCTGGCCTGACTCACCGCACGGCTGTGTGACTCAGCCAGGGGCATGGCTGGAAGAACTTAAGAAGCAGGAATATGATTTGAATGCCCATGCTAAGTCCATATTTTATAATATACATGTAACCCATATGATCTCCTGCCTGTGTGCAGCTAAAGGTTTGCCACCCTGACTCAGGAAGCCTAACCACTCTAATTTACAACTTCTACCTCATGCAGCAGTTTTACCTTCTCATGTCAGCAGACTTGGAGTTAACTAGGAGGAATTGCTGGAATGTAGAGCGTAAAAAGAATTGCCTCCAGCTCCTACATTGTGGAAGCCCCTTCCCTGGAAGTGTCCAAGGCCAGGCTGGACGGGGCTTGGGGGAA
>NW_009735944.1:5201-15483 GCF_000703405.1 Apaloderma vittatum | reverse complement strand
GGACTGGTTGATCTCTAGAGGTCCCTTCCAAACTCGAACATTCTGTGATACTAAGATGCACACAGAAATGATCGGAGGTGTGGAGCATCTCTCCTACAAAGAAAGGCTGAGAGAGTTAAGGTTCTTGAGCCTGGAGAGGAGAAGGCCCTGGGGAGACCTTATTGCAGCCTTTCAGTACCTAAAATGGGGCCTATAACAAAGATGGGGACAATCTTTTTAGCACGGCCTATTGCCACAAGACAAGAGGGAATGGTTTTAAACTAAAACAGGGTAACTTTAGACGAGATATAAATACGAAAACAACGGAAGATTGTCAAAGATTACAAACACACTCAAATGACTTGCAGCTGGGGTGTCAAAAACCACATATATCCTTCTAATTGTTGTCAACTCTTGTGTGTTTGACCAGTAGAATATCTGTGCTCAGATAACAGGTCTGTGATAGACTCAAAGGCTCCTTATCAAACATGCTTGAGAGTCCTGCTCTGCTGCGGGAAAGATCAAAGCACAGTAGAAAATTATGCCTGAAAAAATCCCCCATATGCACAAGTGCAAGCTACACATTTGAAAACTTTACCAAGGACCAAGCTCTACCACCTCTGAGTCCGCACCTGCCTGCCTTTGCCTGGGTGCTGCTGTGGAGATCCCCCAGGGTTTGTGAAGTAACGAGAACCAATTTACTCTTCACTTTCAGCCAGTTTTGTGGTTGTTCCTGTGCCCTGCCTGTGTCAGCTCACACAATAAGGAAGAAATTTTTTACAATGAGGGTGGTGAAACACTGCAACAGGTTGCCCAGAGAGGCTGTAGTTGCCCCATTCCTGGAAGCATTCAAGGTCAGGCTTGATGGGGCTCAGAGCAACCTGATGCAGTTGAAGATGTTCCTGCTCTCTCTGCAGGGCCTTGGACTAGATGCCCTTTAATGGTCCCTTCCATTCCAAAACATTCTAAGATCCATAAAACTCTTCCAACAAGACTTTGGTACTAATTTAGAGCAGAAAGAATCAGTGACGAATGCATCTTTGCTTTAATTACCACTGCACAAGTGTTCCAGGTCAGGCTGCGTGGAGCTTTGAGCAACCTGATCCAGTGAGAGATGTCCCTGCCCATGGCAGGGGGTTGGACTAGATGATCTTCGAAGGTCCCTTCCAGCCCAAACCAGTCTATGATTGTTGAGAACAGACAGAGGAATGGCTTCTGATCTACTGAAGATGACCCTGCCTAAGGCTGAGACACCATAATGAAGAATGACCTATAAAATAATCGAAGACCATCACCACAGGTTTAAAAAAGCTATTCTGGATGCTTTCGGCAAACCATACAGTGTGTCCCCAGCACTGCTGGAAACATCAGCATCTCTCCAAAATCCATTTGTCTTGGCCTCGCTGCCTGGATTCCACATTGCCAATAGTCGTCAGACTTTGAATACAATCTTTACAATAAAAACGTGGCAATGTGACAGTATTTTCAACTGGTCATTTATACAAAAGCGTATTTCTTCAGGTGTTTCATTTGCCCTTTGGTACAAACAGGGTTATTATATTTTTGCACCGTAACACATGCAGGTTTGGGGAGGAGTGCGAGTTGTTTCTCTAGACACCTTTTTTTTCTCACCCTCTTTTTTATAGTTTTCTAAATGATGACAGAACAGCTGGAATTGTCCTTCTTCCTTTTGCAAAAAGCAAAAGAAAACAAACTGAAAAATTACAATTTACATAGTGTCTGAAGCAAGTTTAGTGGAATAAACAAAATCCATTATATTTTTTTATTGGGTCAGCAACTGCAAGAAACCAGATGACCTCTGGAACAAACCCCAGTATGTAGTTATAAATAAGTTTTCACAAGGTTTTGTTTTACTTACTTAATTCCTACTAGCTCTTTACCATCTGCCTGTAACAAGAAGCTTTTCTTCTGACCAATTGAGTAGTTAACATAATGCAGCAGACAGCCTGGCTTATGTGAGGTGGGTGATGACGAGCAACTTGGACATCCTGACAAATGAGATAAATGTCCTGGCACTCAGAGCTTATTTGATTATAGGGAAACTTACAGTAAAAGAATAAAACATTGCTGCTCTTCCACATTTCAGCTCTTTTACTTTAGTTTTCCTGGTAAGAAGAACTTGCATTGAAAGCAGATGCTATTCTATTGTATTTATTTATTATGAAAAATTGAAAATCTGTATGCTGAAACTGCTATAAGTGTGCACAAATACATTCACTGCATTTGCAATCAAATTTAATTATTAATGTTATTCTTGATGGTGATATAACATTAGTAGGTGGTTAATCCTAAACTAGTTTTATATAATTTTACATGTTTTTATACTAATTTTCATACTTTTACAGAATCAGTTTCAAGATTTACAACTCTACAACTATAAATCAAGTTTTGCTTTGTCAATATTGTCGTTCACGAATTAGAAAAAACTTTGTATGTAAAATAAGGTAATATATTTTAGAAATCATGTTACTGAGTTCTACTTTCAGGACAATATGAGCGTACAACTGAAACATGTTTACTTTTCACTGAGAGTGTAAAATGCCAAATACCTACAAAACTATTTTTTTTCAATATTTTGAACAGTACTAAAGAGAGCGAGTACTACATTTAGGAATGGTAAAACTCAACAGCTTCTAAAATTGCTTGCAGTGGATGCATGCAAGGCTCAACCACTACCCTGCCAAAAGAGAAAAAAAGTACATGTAAACTACGGACTTTGCCGTTGAATGGATGACAAAGGTGAAAATGCTCTAAACGAGATGCATCATTTTTTAGTTTCATAAATACACCACATCTCACACGCACACAGCGATGGCGCGATTCCATTTTTGAGCCAAAGCTCACCAAATAAAAATGTGCACATGCATGATTCACGATGGTGTGTATATATATATATATATATATATGTGCAAATTCTGTATTTAAGAGAATTGAAGCTTTTGCCTGTAGTGGAAGGCACTTAAACTGCAAGAGAACCAAAATTAACTTGGAAACCTCCATTTACTGCTACAAAATCAACCAGATGAGAAACAGGGTATCTTAAAAATCTTCCAAACAACCTATTATTATCCCTATTCTCGTAACATCTAAACGTGCCAGATGAAATCACAGCCCCGTGGCGTGAGCTCAGAATGAGCAAACGTCTCTCGTTATGAGATGGAGCAGATAAGACAAAGGGAAAAAAGGCACCGCCAGCTGAAGTGACTTGGCTGACGTCAACAAATCTATCGCTGGCCAAACCAATATTATAAAGCCAGTCATCTTCCTACACCAGCACAGTTGGAAATTTGACCCCTGAAATTAGTATTTACAAACGAACATATCTCAGCATCCCACACACTTGTGCATAGAATTCCCCGTCCTTCTCCTCGCCCCAGACCCTGAGGACACTTGTGCAAAAACCAAGGAGCAAAACACTGTGACTTGTGTTTTTGGAAACCAACAATAAGCCTATTTTGTATGTTTTTCTTCATGCCTTTCCCCACTCATCTAAGAATAAAAAGTGCTGTTGTAAAAACAAAGCGCAATACCATTTCTTCTGCATGTCGTACCCTTAACCCTTTAATCACCCAAGGCACCACTCACACAGTAATTAACAGAGGCAATAACACACTAGGCCAAGAAAAGAAGGGAGCAAAGAGAAATTTTCAAAGTTTATCTGGTTAATTTTAGTTTACTTTTTTTTTCTGGACGGGCAGTCAGTAATAGGAAACTCTCTTACGAAACAGCAATTCCTTTGAGCTCAGTCCCATGCAGAGCCCAGAGCTCCAAAAATGCCGAGTCCCAACGGACCCACCTTGGACCTCTGCACAGTACGTCACTGAAAAGGGCTCAAGAGAGAAAATAACATTGGTTACAGCACTGCTGCTCCTAATACCAGCTCGAGCAGGGGAAGACTGGAAGAGCACTGGCACAAGAAGCCAGTTGAGTTGGCTTCCAAGTGACCTCAGTACAAGCACGCACCAGAAACACGACTGCAGAGCTGAAAACCTTCCCAGAAAATCACCCTCCTTCTTCCAACCTGGTAAACCGAAACAGAAAAATAGGAGGAAAAAAGATGGTCTCTGGGGTTTTTCTTGTATACAAATTTATCTGCAGTCTGCTCAAAGCAAATAAAAAAAGGATGGCAGCACATAAAGATGCACATTAAAGATTTAGGAAGCGCCTTTTATGCACAAATTCCATGAAAATCAAACTCGAAGCACGTCAGGGCTACTGCCTACTTAGCAGCGTAACAAGAAAGAAAAGTGGAGCTGCATGTTAGAAGCCCAAACCTCCTGTTTCGCCTTTTGTAATTAATGAAAGCACACTTCAGCTGATGGAAACGATAATGTCTCTGAAGAGTGGCATTAGGAAGGCCTAAGTAAATCAGTCTTTTGTATAGCCAGAGAAAACCAGAATATGTTACACTTCCATCTCCAAATGAAGAAAATCTACTGACTTATGATAAAAATACTACCATACACCGACACTTTTTTTCATTGGCTTCAATTAATTTTTCTCTCTGTCACATCCAGATAAATGCTGGCAATCTTTACTCCTCAAGCCTATAAGCTGTTTTTCATTTTTGATATTATAAAGTCTATATAATATGTGTGTGAGAAAGAGCATGATTTAGGAATAGTGTAATACTTTTAAAATGCATTAATATATAATAACTTCTCCTATTTAATCCAAGACGATTTTCAAATTAAAATTACATCAAATAAAAATCTATGGGGCTCTTGTCCAAAATGACTGAAACTACAAAATAAATCCATCACAAAACTATCTACTTTGTGTGATGGAGTCAGGAAATGACTCTGTCACATGCACTTATAACTGCACGTTTCGACCTTGTGAGGAACAGTATAATGTGTTGAAAATGAACTTACTATATAGTTTTCAGAAACTGTGGTTCTTTAACCAGAAAGTGTAGCAAAATGGTTGTAACTAAATACATTAAGCATCAAGCCATTAAGTGCAGAAATTGAAACAAAGCTATGCAAGCATCTAAGGGGAAGATAAATTATTTGTTAACAAAACACCGCCATAAAGGTATACTTCAAGATATTTTCCAGCTGCACTTCTTGACCTGCATTTGAGCACTCTGGTTTTTGTCTTCCGTAGTTCTTGGGAATCCTCTTTTCCTACAACTGCCTGACATGTACTCTGATTAAACCTAGATAAATTCTTGTCCCAAAGGCTGCAACAGCCCAGCACATCGTCTTTGGCGACGGCCAAAAATGAATGCTTTAGAAAGGCATGAAGATCAGATTATCCTTACAGTGATACCCTTGGTGCTCAGGGACCTCCAAAGCCAGAGCTGCTGGCTGGGGGTTTCCCAATACCCAAGAGGCTTCACTTTTACTTGCCCCAATCGTGCCAGAATAGTCTGGAGCTCCATGTCGCCACCAAGATGCATCTGCCTCTACCTCAAGCCCCATCGCAGATCTTGGGTCACAATTTATACTCTGCTTTTTGGAGTAAAACAAGTGGGAGAAAGTTGAGCTCTCCTAGTACCCAAAATACTTCCAGAGCACAAGGAGAAAACACAGCATCAATTATTCCATTTAAAATCTCAAAAGTCACCCAGATTCTTCAAGCAGAGCACTTTTTAAGCAATTAAGGAGAAATCGTCTTGGCTAGTAAGAAGTGATTAGTTCTGGAAATATGTATAGTCAGGCCAGAAATGAAGTTTAAATGTTATCTGGGAATCAGGAGGACAGACTGGGAGGTGCTTTAATTGCACAGATGGAGCATGTTTGAGGCCAAGAAATCAAGTCACAACACATTTTTAAAAGTTGAATTATTCACCTCTTACAAGCCTCTCACTAGAGTCTGCTCTTTTTTGTTTTTCATTATCACATAAGTGAACAAGAGGTTAAATAATGGTGAAATTAAGTGAGCTTAAAACAACTTTCTGGAGCAGGACTGTATGCAGATAAAAATCACATAGCCTGAAAGGCCAACTTTAACAATTTTCTACTCTTGGGCTTAAAAGAACCACAGCACAAGACAATAATCTCTTCATCTGGCAGTAATATGCATACAAAAACAGATTAAGACAATTCTCTCCCAAAAGTTTCTGGCTAGACCACAGTAAATATTCAAAGAGAAAGAAGGTCTGTCTGCCTAGAGATGTCTGTGGATTATGTAGTTGCTTATTTGATTTACAAGGCACTCAAAGGGATTTAACACTTCACAACAGTTAGATGTACGTATGGTTGAAAGGTGAATTTTTTAACCCTGATTGAGGTTTTTGTTGGGTTTTACCTCCAGAACTGAGCCCATCCTTCACATACGGCTTTGCCTCCTCCCCTTGCACTCACAGAGACAAAAAGGATGTCAGAGAAAGGTTGTCCACCTCCCAAAAGGACGAATGCTGCATGTAAAAAGACTAAAACCACAGTGTCGATGTCACAGGTGTTCTTAGAGCAAGCTATTAATGTCAAAGATGTTTATAAAAGAAAATGGTTTAGAGACTTCAGCACTGAGACGCTTTGATTAAGGTTAAGTGGAGAACTCCAGGACTGGCACCTCACTATTTCCTGCGCTTTTGAAAGGTCACATCAGTGGTATCAGGCATTTTAAAACTTGCATACACACAACACAGAAATACATTTGTTTCTTAACGCACAGGAAGGACTAGATTGCCCAGGATACTGGGAATCAGACGCATGTTCAGAATACAACTTGCTGCCGCCTGCTGCCCTGACTTCCCACCGCCTGCAGCTGCAGCATTTGGGGGTATCAAGAGAATCTGTCCCCACCTACTGCTCTTAGTGCCCACGGATCAGATGTCCAAGAGTTTGTTCTGTCCATCTACCCTCACGATTTCCCAAGACAACAATGTCTACATGTTCACCACTTGCTGTGTAACTCATTTATTTCAGCTGGTTTATGCTGGTCTCCCATTAGATTCATTAAAATGTCTCCCTGCTTCTACCACAGAAGGATGTGATGGAACAGCAGCTCTGCTCAGCCATGTATTTACTGAGACTTGTAAAGAGTCTCTATGAAAATGGCAGATTAAAAGTCAAAGTTCATACTTTAGAAATTAAGGCTTTCAAGAGGGGCCGTTGTGCACAAGGGACTCACAAAGCCGCGCACCCCAAAATTTCTGCAGCTTGCTCTCTTCAAGCAGAAAGCATCCATCTCTGGAGAATCACACAGTATTTTTTCAAAGTAAAACTTGAATATTACGCTGGGATTCAGCGACAATTCAAATAACAACACTTTTTTTTTTCAAGCCAAGTGTGGGAAGGATGTGTGTGTATACTGCTTTTCCCCCAAGTATTTTCTGGTACACTGCTACTACTTGAAACGCTCTTTCATAAGGAACACAGCTTAGATATTTTCATAGCCGTTAGCGATAGCCAACTGTGGAAATGCACATAAATTTAACAAGAGTACAACACAGTTTGCTATTTTTAAAGCTGGAATATTTTATACTTGGGTCTTTTACCATATTAAAAAGAATGAAAGCTAGGGAGCTAATTATCTAAGAGGTAACAAAACTTTTAAACTACACACAGATGTTGTGCTGCACTAAAAGGACAATTATTTGCCAAAATCACTGCCAAATTAAAGTTCCTATTTGGAAACTTCCACACACTTGTGTTTGGTGCAGCTGCAGCTGTTTAATTGCACATAAATTCTGTTTTCCCCCTTCCGATTGTTATTCAAATGACATTAAAGAGCAATTACAGCAGAATGTCAATAACTAGTCCGTTAAAAGTTCAGATTGCAGAAGATCTGTTTTAATTCAGATTCAATAAAGTATTAGAATAGCAAAATAAATGGATCTCCCCGTACGCACATAAACGTTCCTTTTCTTTACACAGGCAGGTACGTGTGTTCTGTGGTAGGGGCATTTAACTGAATGAGTGACTCACAGATCAAACGAGACAGCAGCAGCCACAGTGCCACTTGCTGGGACTACCTGGACCTTCGGGGCAGGTGTTGCAGGTACCTGCAGCCGGCCGGGAAATTCCCACGCAATTTTGGACGCTAGCTTTGCCCGAGTCTGACCTCAGCGGGTACAGACCCCGTACGGACGCTGAGACCTACAAGTCTGCTTACCCGGCATTCATTTAGCTGACTGCACAGATCTTCAGACCACAAAACTCCGCAGACTTCATCGTTTCGGTATTTATACCACACCTAAGTACTCCCCATGGACTCGATTACCTCTTGTGAAAAAAAAAAACCTCTTAAAATTTGGCCTCGGCAATACGTCTTGAGGCTATAAATCAGCGTAACTGAACCAGAGAAAACGGACACCCCCGAAACACGTGCCAGCACAGCACCAGCTGCCTCCCTGCGGGTTCTCCTTATCGAACTGGGTAGATAAAACAGTAGTGCCTATCAGAAACCTAATGGATTTATGAGATTTTCTGCTTTATACCAACATCAGTGTGAGAGTTTCTAACACTGAGATGGCAATATATTAGTTTTCACCATACATATATTTGCTGTGTATTATTCTCTAGCCTTCGAAAGTTGAAATGAGGTATTCATTTATCAGTATTTAATATTTCCATGACATGGTTTTAAATTTGCAATTTCTTATCACATATAACTATAAAATCAATCTAAATAGTAGCTAGGTTTTTAAATTTAGGAAATAAACTAACCCTTCAATAAGACAATTTTTTAGGGATAATAGGTTTAAACCACTTATACTAAAGCTGGGAGACGACTTATGTGTTTCTCTACACAGCCATGTGAAGTCAAAATCGTTTAACATACCAAAAGAACATTATTTAAATGTCTGTCAAATGTAAAATTTCTAGAAGTAATTTAAGCAGTGAAAATGTCATCTATAGCATATTTGGTTATTTAACTAGGAAAAAAATATTTTAAGTAAAGCCAATATAAGAAAAAATATGTTTTTACATTTTTTTTACTGTTTTGATTAGAAAACTGTACTTCCCTAAAAAGAAAAAAGGCTGGCTTTTCTTTAGGTCAAATTCAGTCAGTTCTACTTTCAGTCTTCTACTTCTTCTCTCTCCCCTCCCCAAACGCAAAACCAACTGCCAATTAAAAAAAGGTGAAGGAAGGACAACTTCATATTAGATACCTGGGACACAGAGCACCGTTACCTGCGTAACCCAGCACAGTTATGAAAAGCACGCTATTTATCATCTGCTATTCAAATAATCAAGAAAAAAAGCACACCCAAATGCTGGGCTTCTTCAGAAAAATTAGCTATTTTCAATAATGTTGCCTAGGAAAAAAAAAATTGTCTTAGCAATACCAACTCCTTTCCATCTTACCTGTACATCTTTAACTGAGAGAATGACACATCCCCCATGTGCAAATACTTACCAATTGCATCATTAAAACAACTGGATTAATCAAATCCATATGGGTGAAAATTATACATTTACGTATATCAACCCAAAGGGTGACGATACAGAGCTGGGAGGGGTGGCTGACGCACCAGAAGGCTGCGCTGCCATCCCGCATGACCTGGACAGGCTGGAGAGTTGGGCAGAGAGGAATCTCATGAAATTGGGCAAGGACAAGTGTAGGGTCCTGCATGTGGGCAGCAATAACCCTGTGGATCAGTACAGATTGGGGGCTGACCTGCTGGGAAGCAGCTCCATGGAAAAACATCTGGGTGCCCTGCTGGACAGCAGGCTGAACATGAACCAGCAATGTGCCCTCGTGGCCAAGAAGGCCAGTGGCATCCTGGGGGGCACCAAGAAGCGTGTGGCCAACAGGCTGAGGAAGTTTATCCTCCCCCTCTCCTCTGCCCTGGTAAGGCCAGATCTGGAGTCCTGCATCCAGTTCTGGGCTCCCTGGTTCAAGGAGGACGGGGAAGTGCTGGAGAGGGTACAGAGAATGGTTGATGACCGGGGGACTAGAACATCTCTATTGTGAAGAAAGGCTGATGGACTTGAGACTTTTTAGTCTGGAAGCGAGAAGACTGAGGAGGGATCTTCTCAACACTTAAAATATTTGAGGGGCGAGTGTCAGGAGGACAGGGTCAGTTTTCCTTCCAGTGGTGCCCAGTGACAGGACAAGAGGTAACGCACACAAACTTGAACATGGGAAGTTCCACCTAAACATAAGGAGGAACTTCTTTACTTGGCAGGTGTCAGAGCACTGGCACAGGCTGCCCAGGGCAGCTGTGGAGTCTCCATCCCAAGACCTTCAGAACCCACCCTGATCAACCTGCTTTGGGTGATCCTGCTCTGGCAGGGGGCTTGGACTAGATGATTCCCAGAGGTCCCTTCCAACCCCGAACATTCTGTGATTCTGTGAAATGGGCCAGTCTCTAATTTCTTATATC
>NW_009735944.1:0-5177 GCF_000703405.1 Apaloderma vittatum | reverse complement strand
CTTAAGGAGAGGTTTCCTATTTTTTCTTCTTGGCTAAAGGGGATCAATCCCTCAGCAGCAGAGCCACGAGCTCTCCTTGTCTGCAATATGTGATGGTCTACTTTCCCAGCTCCTGTTCAGATGAATTATCATTTTTTAAATTGAAATGCCTTAAGAATGTTTTTTTTCAGACTCGGCATAAGTTCGGCTGTATTCCAGTCCCTGAAAAATACTCTGAAGTCTGCAGACAGCAAATCATTATAATTTTGAAGACTCAGTAAAAATGAAATCAGAAGATCTATCAGCTGAAAATTGGTCAATCTCGTCCACATCCTGTCTCTGGAAGGGGTCCAAGCACCTGACGTTTGAACAGCAAATTTTCTACAAGTAAGGAAAAAATATATTTATCTTTGACTTGCACTGTCAGTCCTCCTCATACCATCAGAGGTTTTTATCACTGCTAAAATTTTCATTAGCATACACTGTTTAATTACTCAATTATTTAATTATAAAATCTAGTCTCTTTTATTCTAAATAGGCACCCATAAAGCAGTTACATTTTAAGTACAGTCCTTTCCAAGACTTGGCATCAATGCTCTTAGTGATGCTAGTAACTAATCAGCTCAAAAACTTTCATCCCTTAGAAAATATACACTTACGCCAAAGAAATTTTTGCTATTTTTTTTCCCCAAACACTGCAGAATCTCTCATGATAAAGGCTCCCAACTCTACTTGGTACTGCGTGGTTGACAAATAAAAATCCGATACCCGCTTTTAACGAACTGTCCTTCATGAGCTACAATCTGTGCCTACGAGCAGAGTAGAAAGCTATAACGAAATAGGCTTTCAGAAAATCAAAAATTACCTTCAAGTCCTGGGCTTCACACAAAAAGTTGTGTCTTTTAATACCATTTGATCTTGAGTTTATCTTGAAGAAATTGGGTACCAACTGTTATTTTCTCTGGGCAGCCAATAAAGGATGTAACATCCTTCAAAAGCACTTCTGAAGCTAAAAAATTATTCAGTTTCTTCTTGTGAGAGGGCACTGACAGGGGATACGGAAGGACAGAATGAAAAGAATTAGCAAAAGAGGAGAATCTCTCATTTCTGACAACTCTAGGAAACCTATCTCTGGCCTTGAGATGATGTCAGAGGAAGAGTCAAAGCAAGGAATATGTTCTGCTGCACGAACCTGCCTTGCTGGCTATTCTCTAAGTAAAAAATTGAACCAAGATTAAGATCTAAATTGCCTTCTCTTTTGAGATTCCAGAAATGTGAGTGATATACCAATAAGCTTTTAAAAGTCCTAGCCCCAAACAAATCACATTTTTCATTATAAGCACATCCCTCAAAGAACAAAGCCACCATCAGCTCTTTTTTATATATTATGAAATATTATAATCTAGAAGGCGCTTTTGTGAGTAGCAACATAAACAGAGATCTTCTTTTGCTGTTTGCTCCTCTGTTTCAGAGCTTGAAGAGATGCACGTATCACTTCCCTCATATAGATGCCAAATTTTAATATCTATACAGCAAATTCATATATACATTTAGCAGCATTGTTCCAGAAAATAAAAAATACTTATTTTACTAACGAAGTGTGGTCACTAATGACTGCAATTTGTGAGCTAGATTCAAAACGTCTGTGTGAAGATACAAGTAGAGAAGAGGACATGCCATACGTAAAAAGAGATTTCACAGGAATCTTGAGTTTGTCCACCAAGAGCTCCAGCAGCTGTCACAAGACCAGTGGTCATCGGGCCCTAACGGAGGAACGCACCTGGTCGGGTAGAGGAAAAGGAATGGCTCAGTATCCATCTCAGTGCCACCAGCTAAAAAAATCTCGTCTTGAAGCATAACCCCCTCAAAATAAGGACTGAAGAACTTCCTTCCTGGGAAGGAGGAAGAAACACTGAGTTTTTACAGCTGCTACTGGATCTCAGACAAGAGGACAGCTCTCTCTCTACCAGAGCTGATTTTCTACTTCGCTCATTCTTTCAGGGTTATCACAGAGGCGACTTCTAAATGGCAACGTGCCTTACGTAATGGCTTACTACATAGCCCACATATCTATCGCCAGCAAGTATCATCTAATAAAAGTTATCAGCGCAATCAGCGCAAATAGGAAAGAACCACCGAGAAAATACGGAAAATAATATGAAACGAAAAGATTATGAAAATATAAACTTTGATGAAGGACTAACCATCTCTCTGAATATTTCCATAGGAAAAGAAGACTGAGCACAGTTTCAGACGTTCATGTATGACAAGCTCTGATGTTATATCCATCTCCCATAAGAACTAATTGAAGGGAAGATGCATTTGCCCTGAGGTACTGGATGGGAGATAAAAGGAGAGTCAAAATGCAGATGGAGCTACAGTGGTTATGCCCAGTGAAAATAATGCCCATGTCCAGCAGACAAGTACAGCCAATATGAATACTGAATTATACAGAGCAGCTTTCAGTGCCAGGACATGAATGCAACACACTCTAGGTAGAGAAAGTTCATTTTACAGAGAGAATTTATTTTAAAAATCAAATAAAATGGGTCTGGGGAGATGCTGGAAAGGAAACAGAATGGCCATTCAAAAAACTCTGTGGTCAACGAGCCATTCTCCAGACATCTGCTGCTTGAAACTGAGATTTTTTTTTTCTGAAATAAAAGCCAGACCAACCAGGACAGGTTTGGATAACTGACAGCTTAGACCTCCAGGATTTCCTCAGAAAGTCTCACACAACCACCAAAAAACCACAACTGATTCTTTGTGTGCCTCCCGACATAAAAAAATCCACTTTCTGCTAACAAGGCTCAGCTAGCGTTAGGATTTGTTTCAACCCCATTTTATCATGCTCTCTGCCACACTGTTTAGACGAGAATGATATAGAACATTCTTCACAAACTGTCATACACTTGCAGATCAGTGGGTTAATGTATCAGCCTTTCACCTTTGGAAACCACAGCTCAACAGCCTGAATTACTTTGGTAATAAATGTAGTATTGTCTTAGTTCAATACAGGCTTGTGTTTGAAGAACCGTAACATAATATTTTTATAACCTTGTGGAAAAGATAAGAAGTTGGCAATTCTCTTCTATGCCATAGATTTCCTCTGTAATCTCAAGAAAGCTAATTAAACCCAGCCTTTCAAAATAATTGGGTATCTAACACTGCATTTAAATAAAACTGTTTTCTTTGATAAACTAAGCTATGATATGGAATAATTATAAATTATTACCATAAATAGGTTTGCAGCAGGTAAAACAGTTCATAGGCCAATAAAAATAAAATGCCCATCTAGCTCACGTAAGAGCTAAAAAATGGGTTTCTTTTGGGGCTAGGGAGCCAAAAAACAGTGTTAAAATCAGATTTTCAGCTTGAAACCACTTTCCACATTTTAATAAAAATGCACATCTAGCTCATGTAAGAACTAGAAAATGGGTTTCCTTAAGTGCTAGGGAGCCAAAAAGCATGGTTTAAAATCAGATTTTCAGCTGGAAAGCACCTTCCACACTTCAGTAATAAAGCTGTGAAAAATAGAGCTTTTCTTTGGGTGTTCTTTTTTTAAAAAAGACGCCAAAAACCAAACACACCAGGGTACTTCACAACTGCCAAGGAGTTAGTTCCCAGCTCTGTAACGGCTCTATCTAGCAATGATTTTGCTCACAGATATGTATCACCATGGGTTTTAACTCTAAATTCACCCATGACTATGCGCACCGTAAAGCCCAGCGCTCGGCTTAACCTTTATAACCGCTATGTTTAAAGGATTTACAACATCGTAACATCCACACTTCCCCAAAAGTGGATGGATTTTAAACTTAATATTGATGTTTTTAAGACCTCAGGGCCCAAGGCAGAATATATTGTTCCTTAAAGAAAGGCAAAGCCTACTAAACCCAAGCACACTGCAAACAAGCGCAAAACCAGCTAATTTCCTGCTTTCGTACAACTAACGGGCATGTTAATTCTTCTACTGTAATAGGGATTATTAAAAAACCCCTATTCTATTGATTTTAATGGTGCTGTCACTGTAGCAGAATAATACTTTCCAGTATCGCTTTGCATTACTGCTTCAACCTCTGATGACAGATGAGAAGTACTGAATCTTAGCCAAAAGCTGAATACGCCATTATCTCTTTTCGCACAGCTGCACAGACATATCCTAATACAGAGTGGTGCTTTCTACCATTTTGTTTAGGGTTTAAAAAAAAATTAAAAAAAATTAAAAAGAAGCCGTATCCTAAAGGCAAAGACAACCTGAAACTTTGCTCAAAGAAGCATGAAAGCACAATTCCTTTGCAAAATGTATGACTACCTTATAATGTCACATTACCATACTTGGAGTTAGTAATGGGCGGCTGAACTCTGAAACATTGTTTGTTTTTTATTCTCAGTTTGCTCCAGTCAGTTCAGTAAATTCCAGATATGAGATAAATAAATGCATAAAGTTTTATATTAACTCAGTCTAAGTTATAATGTAATTCAGATGCTATTGGGAATAGAGGCACAGAAGCCTGAAAGGGACCTTTTGAGTCACTGACTCTAGTTTTTAACTACTATTCACACTCAGTTCATGTAAGCCCTTTTATAAAACCAGATCACAATCCACTTTAAAGCCAGCTCGGTGTCCAGACCCACCATGTCTGTCAGAGCAATCACTCATGGTCAGAAGCCTCCCAGCCTCAAGCCCTAAAAGCAGTAACTGTCACTCTACATCAATTTATTTCTTATGGTAATGCTGGCATTCAGCTGAAGTAACTCCTCGCACTCCCTACTTCTTTAGTTTTCTGATATTCTGGCAGACAGCAAACATACACATGCTCTCAGCCCACATTTTGCTACGCTGCCAGCTGCTCTCTCTGACCTTCTCATGCCCATCGTTTCCTCCACCAACTCAACAGATCTTCCCTGCCCTGTCCCAGTATGAATTCTTCACCTGTGAATGCGATGACAAGAGTAACATAGGATCTGAGAAGAGATAAAAGCCTTATTCAAGGACACTTCCCTCTCTGTAGTGGAAGTTTCTTCCACGGTGCATAATACTTGACCTCTCTCATGGCTGTATTTCATTAGGGGCTTGTGGGTAACCTGCAGCCATCTACCAGAACAAGTATTTTCTCTTCCTTTGTCTTTTAAAATAGTGGGAAGATCAGTATTTATATATATATGTTTATATATATATATATTTATACACAAAT
>NW_009735943.1:0-746 GCF_000703405.1 Apaloderma vittatum | reverse complement strand
TCACCTCCAGAAAGATCCCAAAAAACAATTACCATTCTGTAATTCTAGCTGCTGACTGTTAGCAGCTGTCCAAACATCTTTTCTTCAAAATAGCTGATGGATTAGCACAACATATTCAACACAAGCTATATTCAAGACAGTACTCTGAAGATGTATGACATGGATAGTTGCTAGCACAGAATGAGAGAAGCATGAATGAAAACTCTTGTGGAAATCCTAAATGCTTCTGTTGAAATAAAGTATATGACAAGTGAAACAGCATATGAGTCTTTGAGTAGATGCTGCTTTAGGGTCTTTGAGTGGATGCTACTTTACCTACCATTCTTCACCAGTGAGGTGGAAATGGTTGTCAAATTTGATGACATACCTGGTAAAGTAAAAGGAGTGGGAAATTATAAAAGACACAGCATCTCATTCATGAAGGAAAATCACGTACAAGGGGTAGTAGTCTAGTATGGAGACTAATTGCTTATTTATTGCTTTTGAAATGTTACTTGTTTTACACACATTGATTAAACAGTATAAGGAACAACCTCAACAAAACCCATGATCTCACTTCTAATGAAGGTAAACAATTTAATATTAATCAATTTTCAATTAAATATTCTGTATTTAGCCAGAAACAAGTGTTGTGTAATGAAACTCCAACTTGTAATGAGAAATCAGTACTTGTTCAAGCGTTTTTAGAAATGTTATGCAAAATGCTACTGTAGAGTTTGTAATACTGCAGCTAGACTGTAGAGCAT
>NW_009735942.1:10961-11171 GCF_000703405.1 Apaloderma vittatum | reverse complement strand
CTGAGGGCAGAGCCAGCACCCCACGGTTCGCTGGGCTATGAACAGCCTCCGGGAGGGCAAGGACTAGTCGTTGCCCACTGGGTACGAGACAATCGAGCCTATTGTTCCTGCCCAACGAGGGGGTAACTGCTGCTGTTTACAGCTCATTGGACGGGATTTAAAGTGCTTCACCTTATCAAGGAGTCATGGTAGCCTCTCGGCGGGGGCGCA
>NW_009735942.1:0-10824 GCF_000703405.1 Apaloderma vittatum | reverse complement strand
GGCCCGTCTCCATGATGAAGTGTTGGAGCTCAGGGAGGAGGTGAGTAGGTTAAGAAAAATTAGGGAAAGCGAGAAGGAAATTGACAGCTTCCATAATGTGTTTGTGGCAGAGCTGAAAGAGGAAGTGGAGAGGTTAAAAGGGATCAGGGAGTGCAAGGAATTAGAGGACAGGGGGCAATGGCACAAGGGCCCTGCTCAGCGTGGCAAGTGCAGCTGCCTGGCAATTCCCTCGCCCCTCGAGGTGTCCTTGCAGAATAGGTACAGTGCTCTGCAAGGGGAACTGAACAACAGTGAGGATGATGGTTCTCCCTGCTTGGAGGTGTCACCAAAGCCTAATCAGACTGCTGTCGGATTAAAACCTCATCAGTAAGGAATAAAAGATGGGTCATTGTCATCGGTGACTCACTGCTTAAAGGAGCAGAAGGCCTGATATGCAGACCGGACCCGGTGCACAGGGAGATCTGTTGCCTCCCAGGGGTCAGAGTTAAAGATGTAAGGAAGAAGCTTTCTTCCTTTGTAAGGCCCTCAGACTATTACCCCCTTTTGTTGTTTCAGATAGGCAGTGATGAATTAGGAAGAACCACTCCAAGGACTATGAAGAAGGACTTCAGAGCCTTGGGGCGCCTGATTAAGGGATCAGGAGCACAGGTTATGTTCTCTGTCCCCCAATTGTGGGGAAAGATGAGGGATTAGGCAGGTGGTACCAGCAGATTAATACCTGGCTCTGAGCCTGGTGTGTCCGGCAGGGATTTGGATTTTTTGACAGCAGCTGGATCTACAAGAGGCCAGGTCTGTTGGAAATGCGTGGAAATAGCCTATCCCACAGAGGGAAAAGGGTTTTGGGAAGGGAGTTGGGAGGGCTCACAGAGAGAGCTTTAAGCTAGGTATGGAAGGGGGTGAAGGCAAAACTTGGATCACTGAAAAGGAGCAAGAATGTAATATGCCGGTGCTTGTGGGGGAGGAATGTAATAACAGGATCATACAATCCTGTAAATTAGCAAGGGATCAAAATGTAATACCAAGTTGCAGGCAGAACACAAGGGTTGTTGAGAGGATGGTTACTCATTTGGAGGGCTTTCAACTAGATGCGAAGGGGGATGGGGTTGACAGAGTTCAGTGCAGAGCAACGAAGATGATGAAGGGAGTGGAACATCTCCCTTATGAGGAAAGGCTGAGGGAGCTGGGTCTCTTTAGTTTGGAGGAGACTAAGGGCTGACCTTATTAGTGTTTATCAATATATAAAGGAGCAGTGTCATGAGGATGGAGCCAGGCTCTTCTCGGTGGAAAACAATGACAGGACAAGGGGCAATGGAATCAAGCTGGAACACTAGAGGTTCCACTTAAATTTGAGAAGAAACTTCTTCTCAGTGAGAGTGACAGAGCACTGGAACAGGCTGCCCAGGGAGGTTGTGGAGTCTCCTTCTCTGGAGACGTTCAAAACCCACCTGGATGCCTTCCTGTGTAACATCATCTAGGCGTTCCTGCTCTGGCAGGGGGATTGAACTAGATGATCTTTTGAGGTCCCTTCCAATCCCTAGCATACTATGATACTGTGATGTAGCTCGTTTTCTAGCTGTGAGTTGTCCCATCGAGCTGACTCAGTTCGCAAGTAGGAGGCCAGCTGGCTGGCTAGCGTGGCTACAGAAAACCCGTACAGTCACCTATGTCGCAGTGCTGTATTGCCGGCGGTTGTCTTAAACAGTGAGTAGGTTATGCAAAGTTTTCTTCGTTTTAGAGGAGTCGTTTCTTCAGGCTGCGTTTGTAAAATTTGCAGTGCAAGCAAAGCGTGCCTTCTGCTGCGCTTAAATATGCTGGTTGCTGATATTGATAAAGTCTCTTGAAGGAGAGTTTTGCTATCAGTAGATATTGAAACTCTCCGCCTCTGGAGACTTTCAAAACCCACCTGCTCTCGGTCGTCCTGCTCTGGCAGGGGGATTGGACTAGATGATCTCTAGAGGTCGCCCTTCCAACCGCTAACATTCTATGTTTCTATGATTCTATACACTATATAGGATAACTCTGATTTATTGGGATCTTTTTTGTGTTCTTGTGAAAGTCTATGCCCCATGATGCCTTTGACTCAACAGAAGCAGTGACGCTTACTGAATCATCGGCATTATTTCCGGCAACTCTTCTGTTTTTCTTGGAGATTTTCCATGCAAGTATTCACTAGAACTTCATTTATTTATGTTAGAAAGCCATAAGTCATGGAAAAGGTGTAATTATAGTGTAAGGTAGAGGCTCTATGAAGACAGCATGGTTGTGAAGAATGTAAACATTGCTATGGTAGAATGGTCCAGAAAGTGAAGTTTCGTGAAGGAGATTCAGAGCTTACTTCAGATAAGTTCTATGGGAAATGAAGTTCTCACTGAAATGAAATGCCTCTGAATGAGGCAACTCAATTCAACTTCACTTTTTTTTCCTGTCGTTGGTAACTGCAAACCTCACCAAAAAAAAGGTTTTATGTGTGGGAGTGCCACTGGTGTCTAGATACAGAGTTTGAAGTCATTCCTTCTGAATGAGCCAAAAGGTCCTGTGTAGTTATCAGAGGAGGATGCAGAAGACTCCCAGATGTAAATTACAGTGCCAGCACCTTGGCTAGAGTATCAGACAGTTGCTTCATGTAGTTGCTGTGAAGAGGCAAAATGCTGATATTTCTGTCAAGTTTTTTACCCTTGGCCCTATTTTAGACCTAGTTTTTTTTATGTCAGCGTTTGCCTTGTAAGTATCCCAGACAGAAATTTCATTGGGGTGGTCTCTCCAGCTGTGAGAGGAGTGAGACTACTCTCTTGTCTTCACTGGTCTTTTGGCAACTGCAGTGTTGTGTGCTATCAGCTACTCTCTCTACAGGCTTAATCTAGGCATTTCTCCCAAAGGTAAAATGACTGTGTTTGCTTTTTTATGTTGTGCACTGCTTTCCCAGCAATCTCAGTCTGAAAGGGGTGCTTTTCACAGTTCTCCATAGATTTGGGAGCAGTGTCAATGCAGTTTTTGTAAAAGTCTTTGCAGGTATTGGGTTTTCGATTGTGGGTTTGGGGGTTTTTTTGTTTGTTTTTTTAAAGAGCGGTACATATGGTGTATCTAACCTGAGGATTGCATTTGTCCTGAAAAGCAGTCTGCTGTTGTTTTGAGTGCTTCAGGACTTAGAAATAGATGTAATTGAGATGTGACTTTTGTAGTAAATTTCAGTTTAACAAGATTGTTTCTAATGTGAGTGCTAGTGGGGCTGCTGGGTTTTCAAATAAACAATTCTCTAAAACTACAACCTAACAAGAACATGTTTTTTTTACTGAAAGCAGCCATGCAAGTTTAGGTTATTAATGTAACGTACTGTTTAAAATGTGTTTGTTGTCCACAGATATTTTTAACTCTGAACATTGCCTCTCTTGGAGCTGTTGTTAAGAGATCTGCAAGTGAATTTTGATTCCTCTGAAGTAGCGTTGCTCCATGGGTCAATCATTTGCTTGGAGTCAAAGACAGTGTCATAGCTAGCACTAAAAAATGCCTTGTCCATGTAGTGTGGCTAGTATTGGCTGTTAATCAGAAATTGTAAAATTAGGTGCTGTTAATAGCAAGCATCTACAATTGATATGCTCTTTGTAGAGATAGCCTTGGAAATGGGTGAATCTGAAATACAAGTTGAATATCTGTTCAAATGTGTCTAGGATCAGCAAGTCATTTATTTTATTGGCACAAGTGGGTCTGCAATGCCTGCCATAATTTGCAGGTTGAAAAAAATCCAAACAATCGTAAATTCATACAGCAAAACAAAACCCATTCTAGTTATATATTTCTGTAGCTAATATTATGACTTAGTGAGCTGACTTGTTCTTAATTTGTTTGTGGTCATTTCAGAATACTGCTAGAACAGAAGTCTAGATTTTTAGGTAAATATTTTTGTTTATCAGGGCCAAACTGAGGGCTACACAAAGCATATTTTATGTTGCTCTGTTAATGTATATATTAGATTTGCAAGCATCCTAAATCAGGGAAGATTTTTTTCCTGTGTTGGGAGACATTAGCAACATAGGATTTGTTATCGCTGATCTTGTGTTGAAAGCTAGAACAGTGAGTGTGCAGGTGAATACAAGGCCATTCTGGGTGATCAGTTCAGTCCAAGTGCCACCTATCTGTCTTATTTTCTGTGGAACCTGTTTGATTGTGCTGAGCACAGTTTGGCTCAGTATTAGAACATGGACAAGATATTTGCTTTCTTCACTGGGTAAGGTACTGGTCTTGCTCTGTGCAATGACTTGACAAGTACTTTGTGGGTGAAGATGAATACCTGTAAGCCTGCTGACTTTAGCTGACCCTGATGGTACTGACACTAAGTAAATCTCTTTGTCTTTTTTCTTTTTTTCTTTTTTTTTCCTTCCCCTTCTTTTATTTTCTCAGTTCAGGACAATACAATCTTTGCAATTCTTTGCTTAGCAGAGTTGATGTGATTTGGTAAAGCCTGTATATAGAGAGATAGTCTGCTCATGTTATGGATGAGTCATGTCTTTATGTCTTAGTAAAGTGACATGAATTGTTTGAATGATGAGGTGTTGGAACCAGTTACATGGAAAAACAGTTTTACTTCATTGTTTAGACTGTTTACACCATAAGGGGATTTTAGAAGAGTTAAAACTTTCATGGCGTGCTGCTTGTAATACCCGGTGTTGACACCTGCAGTGTACAAGAGTTTATAACTGGTTCGGAGTTATTGCCCACCAATGTGTGTGCGGAATGCAAGGCAGCAAGTTCTTCATTCTATGTGTATTACAACTCTGAAACCGAATAACGTGCCTTGCTATGTATTTTTAACTGTTAGGCCACAAAGCATGGATATAGTAAATCTGCACAAATAATTTCAGAAGCTTGCCATTCTTGCAGAGAATTCTTGTCAGTCCTGTGATTATCTGAAAATTTCAGAGTTATGTCCCTCTGGAAAAAGTTAGTGAAACTAAGTTAAGTTCCATGGAAGACAGATTTAGTTCGTTTGTGTTACCGTTTTTATTCGACTTCAGCCTTTAATGGAATTTCACTTCAGTGTGGAATACAGTTTTCAGCACTTGCATTTTACAGCTTGTAGTATGTCTTTTAAACTAAGGGAACACATAAATATTTTACTTTCTCTATTACACTAAATTATAGATAAGCCCCCTAACTTGCTGAATTGTATCTGTAAGTGTGTGCATTATGCTGAGACTCTGCTTTTTGTCAAGTGATCTCATAAAGTTGTGTTCTCTAGTTATGACTTGAATATAGTTTATGGTTGAAACTTTAAATCCATAAAATCAGGATTTCAGATTTGTACCTGGTTATCATGATCTTAAATTGTTAATGTTCTGCTCGTAAAGATCACACTGGTGTGAATGTTAGGAGAATGTTGGGTGATTTGGTAGTGGAGCATCTTTTCTCACTTGCATATGGCTTTAATATTTTATGTAATGTTTTACTTAATGGGAACAGCTTAATTTCAATTTTTTAAACTTAATCTAATTATATCTCAAATGTTTCTCTGTAGTCCATGCAATACTGGATGGTACAACCAGAAGAGGTTGTACTTAGTGGAGTCCAGTTTCTTCTTCTTTTTCGGGATTATTATTTAGATTTCTGTTGACTCTTAGGGCACTTGAGTACATGAACTGGTCAGCATTGGTTTTATGTTGTCTGGTGTCTTAACACATTGAAGCACACCTGTATGACTCCTCGTGGAGTCTGCCCCTCAATATGCTCTGACTATTCATATTTCTTTGGCTATTTTTTTTCTCATTTTGGAAACTTGATTAAAATTACTCTAAAGCCATGGGAGATGACTATTTCGAAGAATAAAAACCAGAAGAAGAAGGTATATTTACTTTTCCTGACAGTTGACTTACTTAAATGTAACTCAGAAGTATCAGTTGTCTAACCATGGTACTTAAGAAGTGTTTTCTGATAAATGACTGGCACATATCGTAAAATAAAAATAGCTGTTTAAATAATACTGTGAAGCGCCTTGCCTGCAGCTACTTTTCTGCAGAGTAACAGGTTCATTTTGATATTTCAATTTCTTAATCCTTTTTAAACTTTATCCGTGTCACAGAGGGCCTGCCTTTCTCCTGTGATTTACTGAGAGTTTGTTTTGCTAGCATCCTTTACCCTCAGTCATGGGTCTGGAGTGTCACAGAATTTTTAAAGATTGTCCTGCATACTGGTCAAAATTGCCAACAGCAGATAAAACCTTAATGAATGAATAGCTGTAGTAGAGGTGTCATGATAAGCTATTCTATGTATTTATTTAAAACCCTAGTCAACATCTTAATCTAGTGACTATAAACTTTGGCTATGTAAGGAGAGTCACTGTCAGGAGTAAGGTTAGGTTGAAGTCTTAGGAGTTATGAATACGTAGTGACATGGAGAAGAACGCTTTTGTTTAAACTTCTTGTTGAATGGGAGGTTAATTGTTCCCTACTCCTGACAGACTAAAAAGAATGGTAATCGTTATGTCTGTAGTCCACTTGTGACTGATTATTCTATATCACCTCAAGTTTAAAACTTGGTAAAGTCGAACTATTTAAAGAAGCTTACCTAGAAGGTCAGGTGGGAAGGACTTCTTCTGTCAGCAGTAACTCATCTCTCAGTGTTTCCTCAAGAAAAATGGGTGTTGCCCAAGCAACAATTGAAGGGTGGAACATCTTATACTGTCTCATGAAAAAGCAAGTACTGGGTAGATTGTCAAAAAGGAGCTCCTCTGCAAGAAGCACTTTTTACACATAATCCTTTTATACACTTTTCCAGTCTCAGTGACTTGCTAGGGAACAGACTAGTTCTGTTGCAAGTACAACACTTTTCACTGGTAGATTGCAAAGTGCTTTTATGGAGAGGTATTGCTAACCATTTCTCTTAGGTTAAATCACAGAGGAGTGAAGTGGTTTACTGAGGGATGCCTGGAAGGGATAGAATTGGCTGGAACATGAGTCCTGGGCCCCTTCTGTTGGGTTGCGCTGCTGCAGTTTTCCTTTACAGGTTACTAACTATAGGCTGTAACTTTAAGAGTCCAAATTTGTTTCTTGAGATGAGTTTTTTTGTGAGGTTCGTTTGATTGCAGATATTTGAGGAAATAATTTGGTTGTGAAGCTAGCATGGGTCATTGGCAAGGGCACAGGGAGATAGTAACTCCAGGTCATGAAAGACAAAATATATTTATGTAGAACCCTGATTTTGAGTGTGCTTTCTTGCTATGCTTTGTCTGCTGCGAACTGTGGGCCGAAAGTACTTTCTGTTTGAAATAACAAATTCTTGTGCCCCTTCCTGTATAGTGTCTCAAAAATTGTACACTGAAACCCTGTTTTCACTGACTCACTGTAATTCCAGTCATAAGATTATGAGGTATGATTCATCAGGAAAGGGGACCATAGCTGTCAGTGGTTTTATTGCCATGAGTCTACTTGGTGCCCTCTTGGGTCGAGAAGACCTGTAGCCTTTAATTCCATTGTTGAAAGAAAGCTGGAGCTCATCAAAGTTGGCCTCTGTTGAAACTGCTGGGTGTGGGTGTAAGAAAGACTAGAAGCTAGCTAATAAGCTTAACTGTGTATGTTAATAGGTATGGCAGTGGAAAGTTTGGTATTTTGATTTTTTTTTTTTTTTAAATGATGATGCTGTTTTGAAACAGCAGTGCTGGACAAGGTAATGTGATTTGAAAATCTTTCTTTGTAGTAGAGCTGTTCTAGGGATTGTTGGGGATGTAAACTGCAGTTCAGCACTCCAGATACAAACCTTTGCTTCCATGTCATCCACTACTGTGTTCGCAGTGGAGTTTGTTGTGAGAGGGGTCAGCAACTTTGCTTTTTTATTGTTATCTAGATAATATTGTAGCTTAGTATTTTCAAGGCAGTTGCAGATTTTTGGAGCTTGCTTTCTGTTACTTTTCAGTGGAAATTGGATGTTAATTCCCTGGGGATTTTTTTCAGACTCTTATTGTAGTTTAATTTTTTAATGTCTTATTAAGCTAAAGGTTGAGAAGATTTTGGAGAGTATTTTTCATTTATTTGTTTTCCTCTTTATTTCTTTTACACAGGACTTTGTCATGTGAGCAGACAATAATGTTACTACAGTAGGTGTTTTTGATGCCGTAGAATTAGTCAGCAAAAGCTTTTGAGTCATTATATGGTGGTAACATATCAAAGGACAGTTTGCATGTTAAGGTATTTACTTTGCCTGGAATAACTTTTTACCAAGCCCTGCCTAGGCCAACTTATCAGATAGCCAGAAGTTATTAGGTTAATGTTTAAAGTAAGGATTTGCTCTGCAAAATGACAGTGCAAAACAGTCTCCCTTTTAGTCAACTGATCTTCACATGTGTTCAGATATTTGCTTTCTTCAGTGACAAAACATTTACTTTAGCTAGCTCAGGTATGAATGTGCATTTGCTCAGCACTGGGCATCAGTACCGTGGTGTCCGTCCATATATGGCAAAAACCTTCACAGACAATCAAGTTGAGCAGGTGTAATAGAAGTCCTAACTTGCTTCATGAAGCTTTTTTTTCTTTGGTGTTAACATGGAACGAGAAAACTGAGTTTTGTGTGTGAAGATGAGGATATTTGGCATAGAAATAGAGAGTGTAAACATAAAGTGCTGGAGTTCTACTAACCACATGTGAATGTTCTCTGTGTGAAAAGTGACACTATTCCTGTCCTTAGAAGAAAAAAAAGATTGATAGGAACGAGTTAACTTGAGGTAAAATGGTAATGTGGGCAAGACGCTTCAACAAGACTAGCTTTAGATTTGTTCTAATTCATATCAACTCTACAAATTGCCATGCTTGGAGAAGACCATGACCTTGAATTAATTCACCCTGATTTAAAATGGTTTCCCCTTCTCTCTGTTTAAACGAAGCCCCTGCCTAGACATTAGTTGTGTGTTTCAGTCTGATTCCCAGTGTCTTTCTCTCCACTGATTTGTCTAATAATCATGTCTAAATTTGGAATTTTACATTATTCTTACTGTATTCAGTTACTAGAGGAATACAATGGACTAGTTTCTGTGAGTATAGCAGATATTAGGTATGGTGGAACATCAGTTTTAGAACTTCAAGAACTGTAAAGCAAAACAGTTGAAACCATTATGTTGAGTGTTATATGTTAACAAAAAGTCATCAGTACAGTAGAATTGGACACTAATGCTTGTCATTTCCAGCCAGTGACACTTTGAATTCCTTCTGCTTTTGGTTTTCCCAGATGACAGAAGTGTTTTAACTGTAATTTGCTGATAGTGTTAATTTAGTTAATTTGTACAAACTAAAGATTAAACAATACCAAAGAATATTTTCTTCCAACTGCCTAAATAGATATTAATTCCCATTGTCCTGGTTTGTGTTAAAACTGAACCAGTTCTGTTCAGTGATTTTACTTTTCAGATAAGTCTCTAAGTGACTTTCTGAAGTAGCAGCATATTTTGCAGACAGTTACTGGAAGTGATCAAGCTTGGTGTTTATTACCAAGGACTGATGTGCAGAATGACTCTTGTTTATGCTTGCTTCTGTAGAAACCAATGTCACTGTTAGATATCGTTGGGGTGCCAGGAAGTAAAAGGACTGTAGGGACAGGAGGCAGCCTGGGCTGCACTGACCGTGTGCTGGTGGAGTTCACAGTCCTGAGCGATACCTGTGAGGCAGAGAGTAAAGACAGGATCTTGAATTTCAGGAAGGCAAAATTACAGCTATTTGGGAGTCAAGGGGGCACCTGGAAACTGCCCTCAGGGACAAGGGAGCAGAAGAGAGCTGGCAGGTCTCTAAGGACACTTCTCATAGAGCGCAAGAGCTCTCAATGCTCAGGTTTAAGAAATCAGGGAAGAGACTGGCGTGGCTGAGTTGGGACCTGCTGGTCAAACTAAGGGGTGAGAAGGAGCTGCATAGGCAGTGGAAGCAGAGACAAGTGTCCTGGGAAGAGTATGGGAACACTGCCTGGATGTGCAGGGATGGGATCAGAAAGGCCAAGGCACAGCTGGAGTTGAACTTGGCAAGGAATGCAGAGAATAATGAGGAGCGCTTCTACAGGTAAGTCAGCCAGAAAAGGAAGTTGGAAGAAAGACTATCTCTCCAATGAGCAAAACTGACAAACTGATAACAACAGATGAGGAGAAGACTGAAATACTCAACAAATTTTTTTTTTGCCTCATTGTTCATTGTCAACCCCTCTTCCCACACCTCTTGAGGCGATGGAACATGTGAAGGGAAGTGGGACAGCAAGGTCCCTCCTGCTCTAAGAGAAGATCAGTGTGTGGGCTGAAACAGGCAGGGCACAGGAACAGCCACAAACCACAGCTGAAATGTGAAGAGTAACTTTATTTTCACTGCCTGAGAACCTGCAGAATCTTTGCAGCAGCACCCAGATGGAGGCACACAGGCAGTGATCGCATGAGCAGCACAAGCAGCAATGCAGGCATGAGGAGGTATCTCCTTGCTGGAAAGCATGTGGTATTTATCTCACTGCTTTGTTATGTTTTACTTTCTGCTCTGCCTGAGTTCCCAGGACTCACATGACAGCTTCGTAGGGCAGGAAAGTGAGAGATGCCCCCGCATCTATCTCAGGCCTCTGTTACCTCAGCGTGGGTGTGTTACACAAGGCCAAGCAGTAATCTAGTGTGATGTGTGTGTTTTCAGACACCTCAAGCGTGAGTCATTTGAGCACACCTACAGTCCTCCTTGCCCATTCTCCATTGTCCTGACAGTTGAGTTAGTGACCATCTGAAGAACCTGAACATACATAAGTCTAAGTGACTTGAGGAGATGCGTTCCAGAATCCTGAGGGAACTGGCTGATGTAGCCACCAAACCACTCTCCACGATACTAGAAAAGT
>NW_009735941.1:0-17566 GCF_000703405.1 Apaloderma vittatum | reverse complement strand
GCTTGGTTTTAGGGCTGACCCTCCAATCCATTCAAATGCAGAAGTTTCTATATGCATTGCTATATAGGAATAAAATAATTTCTTCTGTGCCTCTCCAGCTGCAGCAGCGAGAACACTGTGTCTATCTGCTACAAAGGTTGATTTAAAATACTAATGACAGTTACTGATCAAATCCTGGGAAATTTTTCTTGATTTCCTGCTTATATAAATATCAGCAGACAGAACATGATAGGCTTTAAAGAAATTATTAAGTACTCCAACTACAACTGTGAACACAAAGTCAGCAATCCCATCACCCAAATTGACTGCAAGCCAGATGCCTATAAAACACTTAAAATTAGTTATAATGAAAACCAAAAGTTCACATGCCCTGACTGTACTTAGTGCAGTGTTCTCCATACAAAAAAAAGAAGTACCATCACAAAAACAAAGGACAAAAAAGATTTTACACAAGAAAAAAACAACTTCAAACAGCAACATAACATGCACCAGCATCTCTTCAGAGATGCAAACAGAGCAAAACTTCTCTCTGAATACAAAGACTAAGTAAATATCTGTGCACTCTGCATATGCAAAAACACAGGGAAAAGAGAGATTCAGAGATTTTGCAGTGGCATCAGAATGACAGTGAACCAAAGTAAAAAGGTAAGAATCCAATGCTCCACAGCTAAAAAAAATATGCAAACAGAATATCTGTGGAATCTTAGAAAAGTAGTAGAACTATTTTAAACGTCCAAGAGAGGAATCCTAAAACCATTTCTGATTTTCTCTTTGCACCACAAGATGTTGGGAGGAAGAAATTCTAAGAATGAGGGCAAGGGATCCCAGAGACAAGAAAAAGGTCAAGACCCTCCACGAACTCTCAAGCAGATTCCTTGAAGCCGCTCAGCAGCATCCAGATGTAGGCACTTCTGCACGAAAGCCATCCTTCCAAATTAGAGCACCAAGAAACAATCAAAAAAACCATCTGTTACAGCCCAAGTCCAAAAGAGCCACATTGCTTCGTTACATGCACGTGCAAGCAAAGGCTCATTTGTTTATAAACCTGTTCAGACAGCAAACTAGGTCAACTGCTTTGGTTTAAAACAACTTCTGCATTAAGGACCTAACTTAAAAATCAGAGAGCACCGCTTTAAGTCAGCCAGACGCTCAAGCTGTGGATTGGATTTTCTCGATTTTTTTTTGTTTTACACCATAAATTAGCATGATGGGACACAGTGTCAGAAACCTCAGTCGGCCCTATCCAAAAATTTAATATGTGCCTGTGCTTCTGTATCATGTCTGGACTTTCTAGTGCATTTCAAAATCCAGTGTTCTTGTATTTCTGCAAAACTCTCAGTTTCATAAGAACACATTTTTTTTTGTTATGACCATCTGACTATACATGTTAATAATATTCCAAACAACCCACGCATTTTTTTGCATGACCTTTCTGTTAAAAGGCAGGGGGCCTTTCCCACCTCATTCTGAATGTCCCATGGGAATCAGTATTTGGTTAGAGAAGGCAACAGCAGATTTAAAAACAAAACAAAACAAAACAAAAACCCAAAACCAACACAAAACCCAAACACAGACATGGTATTTTCAGCCACTTAGCACAAGGGAATAAAATAACTATAGTATATCAGGAAGTGCTTTCCCATCAAAATCTGGAACTGCAGGCAGCTAATGTAAACACAAACCCAAAAATACCCTGCAAAACAACCATCTTGGTCTTCAGTTGCCTCTATCAAAACATACTCTTGCACCAGGGCCTCAGCTCACGTACTTACACTGAAGATTATAATCCAAACAAGTATTTACATTTATTATACACCTCCCAGCAGAAGGGGCGTCCAAATGATTTGGGAAAGGTTCACGCTAAACCTTTATGGCTTAAAGAGAGGATAAATGTTCTTGATGCCCTAACACTAAGCTGTTTGATCAAGTTTGACCGAGTTGAAATGAAGAGCCAGGATTTGAGATACAAGGCTGAGAAGTTGAACGCAGCGTTTGTCTAATTGCAAGACCAGCCAGCGCCTGGTGCTCCAGGCACACGGAGACTCACTGTTAATCACATTAGTCCAAGCAGCTCACACTTCCTGCAGGTGGCCACGCTACCAAAACTGCAGAGGCTGGGGAAAAGAACAACACATCGATCTAACAATGCGACATTCCTGGGTTGCAAGGGAAGTTACTTCCCCATTAATTATAGGGTAAAACAAAACACCTAGAAGCCAGCCCTCCAATCGCCCATTTATTTTATTTTTTTTTTTAGATTTTTTTAATGCAAGAGGATTGCAGAAACTCCTTTTTGGGTTGTAAAAGATACAGCAGGAAGTTTCTCAGTTCCAACAAAAGCCACAGACAGTATCTCCCTAAATAATTTATACTTTTACAGATCTAATATGTACATATAATCAGTACATAGAGCTATCATTTCAACAGCATAAAGACTCTCCATTCTAGCTGTATTATTCATCAAAACACAGGGGTAATGAAAGGGCCAAATGAATACCAGAGGCAACAAGATCTCCAAATAGGAGCCTTAAAATTATGAACATAAGACAAACCAAATCATACATCCCTGCAAGCAGCTTCACAGATAGAAGAGGGTAACACTGATTGAATCCAATGAACAATGTAGCCCAATTTGTCATTTCAGTAACATTTTCTGTAAGAGTCAGCTCAAGCCAATGAACTGTTACAATCCTAAATGCAAAGCAAGGTCATACCTTAACTGGATTACAATATGGGAATTTGAAACAACACACAAAAAAACCACACCCCAGAAACCTGATGCAAATGAAAGCAATGGGTGCTTCTTTCACAGAAGACCCACAGTTTCAGTTGTTGCACTGCAGCATCCTTACTGGAACCAAATAGATGTTATTGCAAGAGAGACCACTATTTAAACAAAGACATTTGTTCTTCCTCTCCTCACGATGCTATCTTATCATAGTCCAAGTGTTTTATATCAGCACACTGAAATGATGTGTAATGAACAAGGATGTTCAAGATAAACCCTAAGAGGTACAAAGCAAATATTTCCTTTCTCTGTAAACAGTATGACTGAACCAACTTCTTGAAGAAATCAAGCTATATTTATATTCAACCTCTTGAAATGCTACAGGCAGCCATAGAAGGATAAGTTTATAATAAATTGCTATATTTGGAAACCTTTGTTGCTAAGCATCTTCTAACATTCAGTACAGTTTATACCATTCATGTCGCTGCTACATAATTAACATTTCATGTGTTTTTCACCAAAAAAAAAGTGCAGTGCTTATGCTTGTTATTAAATTAAAGCCATTGCAATTTTTTAGGGAATTAGTAGAAGATCACAGAGCCAAGTAATTAAAGCAGAAGCAATATGATCTCGGAGGCATATGAACACTGACATTATATGCGAGGCTATCGCAAAGTCCATCTTCTCTCTCCAGTCTCTGCTCTAGATAGAACAATTCAGAAGGCAGCTGATCACAGTAAAAGGTAGTCTACTAAGTGACTAAGGACCCAGTCAACCTCTCTCTGTCTGAAGAATATGACTTTCAGCTGCACTCCTAAGCTCCTGTCAATAATTCTGTGCATGTGAATCCCTCAAAGGGGACCCAAGTCCTCAAGCATCTACCACAACGAGCTTGTTGCAAGTTGATGTCTACAGGATGTAGCTTATCCCCCACGAAGATATTGGGCAGGTTTACCACACTACGCTGTTAACCTGTGCAAAGGCACACACTTCACTGTGGAAATCCCAAGTATATCGCTAGACATCAGGGAACACAGCAAACCCCAACTTCTTCAACGCAGTCACTACAGACAACATGACTTGGAACGGAGACAAGGTCCCCTAATTCACAAAGCACTCCACCTAAGCTAGTGATACTTGCCAGGTTAAAAATACCAGTTTTATTTGTAAATCAAATAATATTTGCTCAAGATGTGAGAGCAGGATACAAGCAGGAGATGGATACACAAACAGAGATGATGCTTGTCACCCTGCTGTCAACTCTTGCAGCAATACCCTAAGCTCCACGATACCTAGCATTTTTCCTATCAAATCACAAAATCGTGGGGCTTCATTTTGTAAGAAGCTAGATCTACATCTTTAATAGTAGAGTAGTACAGGAAAAGATGACATTGTAAGAAATACCCATTAATATTTTTAAAAATTCAGCTGATCAAACAGAAACTCTGTTAATCAATTATTACATCTACACATAATTTTGCAGATGTTAGCTCAAAATAACCTGTTCAGAAAAGTCCAAACCACACTGCACAGATGCTCCAGGCTACTTGTCCACCTTTCTTCTCCTTACCCATTCCAGCACGCCCAACACCGAAATTCTGCACACACCACATACATACAGTTCTAGAAACATTCACCTCAAGCTGAACACTAAAGCTTCCTCAAAATTCTTAATGACTTCCATGAAAATGCAGAGCTGCTGGTGCTGAACAGAATAGAAAACTCGCCTGTCCCACCCCAGAATCACCAGTAAGCAACTCTTGCACTGTAGAACAAATGAATTCTGCCAAGAAAACAGCTGGAATATGTCAAATTCCACAATAGCTACTTACTTCTCATTAACGCATGTTCTTCAGAATTACATATAAGACTAACATCTAAAATTTCTATAAGGAAGTATCTTCAGAAACCTAACTACATATGCACAAGTGAAAGGTTTGCCTATCACAGTCCTATCATTACCACATTTACTGTGTTACATTAATTACTACACCCTTGGTTTTTAAAAGCACTACATATGTAATATTGTACATGTGTTAAAGAGTTGAAGTATAAAGATACAGAACGATAATTCCTTTGGAAATTATCTAAACTTTGTATCAGGAATATAAACTTAGTTGTTAAACTTTAACTCTTTCCAGCCACAAAAGAAATTGCTAAAGATACAAGTGGGACTCCAAGATATAAATACCTTTATACCTATATAAATATGATCAGGACTCAAGAGTATCCTATATATGATTACTACAAAACCATCAGCAAGCAACAATAACCTTGTACCAAAAACAGAACATGTAATTCTGAGTTCAAAATTCTTCCTTCCAAGTGAGTTTTGACATTTCACCTGTACTTGAACACACATTCTATGTAAAAGCAGCACAAGTAGGCTTAAAATTTGCAGAAGACCTCTTATCTCAGATATTGCCCAAGTAATAAGCATTTTGGTTATTTAGCAGCATGCACCAGCAGTCTTAACTGTATGTTTATATCATGTTTTATGTTCCAACGTATATGAAATATTATGTTCAGTTCCAAGCCCTACGTTACCAAAAGGTTATTGACAAACTGGAGGGAGTTCAGAGAAAAGTAACATAATTTCTCAGAAGGCAGGAAGGACTTATTTATGAGGAAAGATTAAAAGAGCTAAATATTTATAGTTTGGCTCAGTAATGAATGAGGAGGTAGGGGACATGAGAACAGCTTAGAGATAGCTGAAGGGTGTAAACACTATGAAGGGAGACTGAACGTGTTATACAAGGATGTAAATAGAAATAATGAGATACAACTAAACAAGGAAAACGTAGGCTGAGTATCAGAGAGCATTCCTGGACAGCAAGCTATCTTGGCCTGCGGCACAGTTTCTTAAGTGAAGCAATAGAAGCCCATTGCTTGGAACAACAAACAAGACTAGACAAAACACGGGAAAATTGGCCGTATGGAATAACCTTGCTCTGCTGAGGAGAAACATTAGCTCCCAAAAGCCAGCCTTTTCTAAGCTGAACTCCAGCAAAGACGGTTTTTTTACAAGGTATTGAAAAATCTAACCTTTAAAAAACAACAGTTATCAAGAGCTTAATCAGAAAAAAAGAATCTGAATAAGAACATTCCTTAACCACAAGCAACTAAAATTCCATTTGTGCAATACTTGAACTGAAAGAGCTGCTTCTGCGAAGATTTGATGGCGCTGGACTGTGTTCTCCCCAGTAGAGGTCACTCCAAGTTAACAAGTGACAAAGAAATTCAGCATCATGTCCTGTCAATTCAGGAAAGATCAATAGAAAGGAGACATCCTCCTTTGTCATTCTGGACACAAAGCTCCAAAATTAAAGCGTGCCCTGTGATCCATCAGTTGTGGTTCTAAATAATACATAATGCTCAATTTGCAGGACATTTAAAATATATTTTCGAAAAGACCCTCAATGAAATGGGTAAATATCTACAGCTGGATTATGAAGTGCCCAGAATTGATGCACACATGCACAAGTAAAGTCTAGGCTGGGTCATGTTTGGAATTGAAACCGCAACACTTGTCCCTGTAATTTTTAGATTACATTAGCTAAGTATTTACTATGTGACACAGACAGACTGATGGGCTTCCAAAAACATAGAGGAAGGAAGATTAAAACAAAAACCAAAACTTAGTTTCTCTCTTTTGTTGTTGTTTGTATATATTCTTTTTTAAAAGTATGCTTGCTAACTTAAAACAGAGCTTAAAACATAACCGAAGCCAACAGAAGAGTGCTATAGAAAAGAACAACCTGTGTCCGTTCAGATTTTATTCTTCCTGATCCATACAGAAGTCTGCAAATCCACATGAGAGAGTTAACTCTTAAAAACGCTATGAATTGCCAAATAAAAACCTTGCTCTTGCAGATGCCATCACCCCTAAATAAAACTATTGTCATCTTCATAGTTAATTCTGATGCAAGAATTAAGCATGTGCTGTGCCGCTGCCAGAGGAAGCTGTCCCAGGGCCAAAGGAAATAAAATTAGCCAGCACATAGAGCAAACATATATTTGCACACTACGAGGGAGCAAAAATGCATAAGCAAAGCTGTAGAGTCGTATTTTTGACTGGACTGTTTTAAAGGGCTGCTCACGGGTGGATTTAAGGCCCAACACTTAAACGGCGTTAGGCACATTCTAGTGAAACGCAAGAATTAATAGAGCGTGCTTTTAAAAATTCATCCAACAAAAACAAAAGTGAACTCGTGTTTAAGTATTCCCTAGAACAGGCTGAACCCTGGCTGCATGATGCATGGACAATCCTCCAGGGTTATATGTCTGTACAGACTGAGGGACACTTCCCAGCCCCCAGCTCAGGGCATGCTCCCCAGCTCTCTCAGCTCTGCAGCACAGCTCGATACAGGCACACACTGTGTGTCCCCTGGGACAGAGGATTTCCCAGTCTTATTAATTTTCATAGTCCCCTTTAAAAATGTACTAATACTTGAAGAGTTTTTCTGATCTGCAGAGAAGCAGGCTGGCGTTCCTCATATATTAACATGCTTGGCTACGTTTTCTTGGACATTAAAATTAAACAAACCTTGCTGTTTCAAGATTTTGTAGCACAAACTAAGACAAAAGGAAGATCTTAAATAAGATACAAAAAGTCCTACCTGCTTCCTTGCACAAGGCCGCCAAGTCTGCGCCCACATAACCATGGGTGCTCTCAGCCAGCTGCGCCAACTCCGCTGCTGTGAGCGAATGGGGAACTCTCTTGAGAAGCTTTTGGAGTATGTCCAGACGGTCTTGGGCATTAGGAATTCCAATTTCTATCTCCTTATCAAAACGCCCAGGTCTGCGCAGTGCCGCATCCAGCGCGTGAGGACGGTTCGTGGCTCCAAGTACCAAGAGCTGCCCTTCGCTGCCTTCCTGAAGGCAACAAACAGTGCACAAAATCAATTTTCAGACACAATTAAATGCCACACAGCTTACAATCATACTTCTCGCTTACTTCTCAAGTCTTACACTAACTAAAATCGTGATGTTAACTCTGAAAGAACTAAGTCACCTTCTCAGAATATGTACACCCCACAAGTGATCCTGTCCAACTTAGTCCCACTAGCAATTTAGCAATACTGTAGGCTGCACGCTCATAATACAAGAGAAATTTTACTCCAAGATGCTTTCATTCCAGTGTCTCCTACTTTATTTACCAAGAATCTGCTTTCCTAAATCAGGCAAGTAAGCACCAAGAAAAATAAGTGTTTGAGTGTAAAGGCAGCATTGGCATAAGAACAAAAAAGTACCAGCACACCTAGAATAAACAAGATTGGGAAACAAGTCATTTAATGTATCAAAACCAACAGAGAAATAAGGGTAATCTAGCTTTCTGAAGGTTCAGTAGGAAAAGCAAAGTCAAAACCCCTAACTGATTCCCTCCTTTTTCCCTTTTAGAGTGAGGCAAAATCATCAGGAGGTTTCCCACAGTGCCACTCTCTTTTTGTGAATGAAGCACTTTCTCAAGGACGAATATCCATCAGCCTTTGCCATCAGAAAACACATTCTGCCTGTGAACAACTCCAGGCTGGGCAATTCCATCTATCACACAGGAAAATAATGAGAAATTTCCAGATTACATAACCAGCAGAAACTCATTTTCATACTGCAGACAGATTTCTTGCATCTTTCCTGCTAAGAATCATAAAATAAAAGATGACATAGTGGCAAAATTTAAGGGCCTGATCCATAATGCACTCAAGTCAATCAAATTTAGTGTTTCTTCAGCAGACTTTTGTTTATATGTCATAAATATTACCATGGCAATCTTGAGATGACTGGTTTTGCCTTGAATAATGTAGCCTACACATCACCAGGAATGTTCTCCTGACTTGGATTTCAGAGCAATTAAAAACACCTGGTTTAGTTCAATGATGAGCTATCTCTAGAATTTCAGTTTTATCTCTGGAACTACACACATAAGAGAAGGCAAAAACAACAAATGAAAGAAAATTTAGTTTTAACGTCACAGCAGACACATTCTCCTCCTATATTTTCTGCTAGCATCCAATAAAGCATTAGATTACTACATTAAGTCTCACCTAAGCCTATTTTCATTTCCCCTGAAGGACACTTCCAAAATCAACTGTAGTAAAAAAGCCAAATTAATTTGTTCAGCTTGTCCTCATCTACAATAATAGTGCCAATACAGTCTACTTACTGAGCCAATGCCATCCATTAATGTCAGCAATGAAGCAACAACTCTCTTTTCAAATTCACTCTGAGCCCCTTCTCTTTTTGGGCAGAGAGCATCCAGCTCATCTATAAATATAATGGAGGGGCGACTGAGGGAAAAAAAGTAAAAAAAAAAATGGTAAAGTGCTCAGAAAGGTTTAAAACATCACAGCAGAGAAGTGCAAAGCTGGTGGCTGTTTACAGAAAAGGTCCAGTTCCTACAAAAACTAACAAGCATCCCACTCCTTTTGGCAACTGAAAGTTTCAACCTCGAATAGGATGTTATACAAAGAGGAACTTAAGATGATTAAAGTATTACATAACTAATGCCTTGAAGATGACCTACCAATCAACTTCTCTGTGACTCTCCCCCGAAGACTTAATGCTAAATGCATCCATTTATGAGTAAAAATACAGAGTTTTACTTCTCACTCCTACTAGTCTTTTGCCAATGACTTTGGAAAACTGACTGTCGGGAAGCCTAAGCTCTCCCTTAACAAGGTCTAACAAACTTGGGCAGAATGCCACCCTAATTCAGAGGCATGCTATATCCAGTACCAACACCACTTCACAGCACTGCATCAGGTTCCAAGTACAGAAAAAAAAAAGACAAAATTTTGGATCCAGGTAAAACTCTGGCTCATGCTTCCATCTGTTGAAATAAGCTTATAATGCACTAATGATACAGATCAAGTGATCTGGCACCATCTGTAACAGTCCTTTAAAAAGGGCAGTGTCCAAAAAGCATTTAATAAGCATACTAGAATTTCACTGCTTTCCTCCTAGTTAAGCTCTATATAAACAAATTTATTTCCTTTTCAAAACAGCTGCAGGAAAAAATTACAATTCAAAGATTCTTGCAAATGTTTTTCTTTCAAGAACGTTAACGCTGGAACCAATACCGCAAATAAGTGAGTGTGAAAAAAATGATCCAAAAGAACATACCGCAGAGAAGCTTCAGCAAATATCTGACGTAATCTTGATTCAGACTCCCCATAAAACCTATAATAATTAAAATATTTTAATAGAAAAAGATTTTTGGTCTTTTCCAGGCAACTTGGAAAACTACTGGTCATACATTCCAAAAAGACATAGCATACCACTTCCAAGTCTCAAAGTGTACGCACATCTAAAAGAATCTTTATTTCTATAAGGACAAGAGATTAAGGTTAAATGGGACATGGGCAAAGACATAACCATCTTCTAACTAGAAAAAATAAGATTAAAGGCGAAAGCTTCTCTCTTCTATGTTAAAAATAATTTTATCTATATTTAAGAAATAAAAGTGTTGACTGGAGACATTTATCTGTGGAGTGTTTTCTTAATTTCAAATAAGCTTTAGAAGTCATTCCTGTTGCAGAACACACACATAATTGTAGATGCAGTTCTAGTCCCCTCTTTAAACGTAGTCCACACCTTACACACATTTCTTGGCCAAATCCAGTCAGCGTCTTTGATTACAAGAAGAAACATGAGACCTGCTTGAGAGAATTTTTTGAGTTCGTTTTTGACTCTCTTGGGCAGATATCCCACAGCCAGTTCTACATCTATCGCCAACACAGAGACGCCAGCACAGCTTTTGGGCCCATGTATTCATCAAATTAATGAAAAGAAACGGGGCAGACTTACTTGCTTAGTATTTCAGGACCGTTAATAACAGTAACATGAGCTCCAACCTCATTTGCAATGGCTTTGGCAATCATAGTCTTCCCAGTACCTGGCGGGCCATACAAGAGCACTCCTCTAGGAGGAGGGATTCCTTTAAACAAGCACAGGCACACGAAGAGAAAAGAAAGTTATTTGTGAACAACCTGAACTGACCAACCTGCACTCACACTCTTCATTGTCCCAGTTATTACTGATTATAACTTGACCTCAGCATTAACTTCTTCAAGAGACATATTTTAATAAATCTATAAGCTCCAAGTGGCAAAAACACTGAGACATAGCTATGTTTTTTGCTTCTAAACTCCAAACGATTCTCTTTAAAATGCACCTCTGTAAACCGTTATTTTTTTGCAGTAGTTCAATATTATAATTCTCCCAATGCACTGCAGTGTTTGCTTGGGGTCTTGTACCAAACAATTCTTGCACCAAGTACCTAATATCCATTAATGCACTTTATGAAGTGATTCATGATTCCCACAGCATCACTATTACTAATTTTAAACATCAGAAAACCACTTCTCCAAGATATACTGGGCCTGGATTCAAAAATACTTATGCAATAGTATGAAAAATACACATAATAAGAATCAATTTGCCTCTTAATGACAAAGATTAAGAACCAAAACATACAAAAACATACACATAGAGAATATAAAGTACTCCAGAAGAAAAGGTACCACTGCATACAGTTAAAACTGGACAGAAAACTATAGATAACTGCATGAAACATGATGACTGCAGATCAAGAACTAAGAAAAGCTTCAGACCAGCAAAGCCAAATTAAATGGGTATAAAGCTGAAAATAAAAGAATGAAAAATAAGGCAAAAAGAGATAAATTCTGGACAAAGGACTGACCCTGTCACAAAAAGACATTGCTGAAACATTGCTGAAAGAAGAAACGTGGGCTGGGTACTGCAATACCAGGCAGGGAATGATGCTGGAAGGGCAGGTCACATCCCAGTGGCAACTGTGAACAAGACAGCTGGCACAGGCAGAAAGCCCAAATCTTAGGAAGTAATAAATATTTTTTAAAAAATATAAATATCTGTTAACTGTCAGAGGACAGGAATAAAGTGCCCTTACAGACAGGTTACTTCACAACAGTCCATTAGAGCATGAGCTGCTCCCTCATGTGGTGTTTTTGATATTAGCAAGAAAGACCTACTGAAGCGAAGGTCTCACAGTGAGCACACGAGGGCTCTCAGCATTTGTGTAGTTACTAAAGGTTGGTCAGGAAACATCCCTCAAGTCATTAAAACAGATTCTGATCAAGCACTTCAGGTACCAAATATGAAGAAGGATGATGCTGAAGCCAGCTTCCAGCTAACACAGAACCCTGCAGTGATGTAGAGGCTGAAGGTCATCAGATGGAGCTGGACCCCAGGCAGATGAAGATCATAGAATCACAGACTGGCCTGGGCTGGAAGGGACCTTAGAGATCATTTAATCCAACCTCCCTGTCATGGGCAGGGACGCCTCTCGACTAGATCAGGCAACACATGGGGACCAAAAGGGGATCGAACCCACGACCTTGGTGTTATCAGCACCACCTCTAATCGACTGAGATGCCTCATACCGTCCCATGGATACGTTCTGGTCACACACCAACATGCAATGAAAGAGTCACCTGTGTCTCATGGAAATAGTGCCACTGAAATCACCTCCTCTCCCAAAGACTACGTTCAGGAAGAATTAAGACAAAGAGATCAAAAGCCCCAAAGACATGATAGTGAATAAACATTCATAGGCAAGAGCCTTGTCTCACAGTCATGCACACTTAGACAAGTAAAGTGAGCAGACATGCTTGCTCTAGGTATACATTCATTGTGATAAAAAAATCAGCACAAGATTCTGTCTTTGTCATGAGAAACCTCTAAATCCATAAATGATGTTAGATACCATCTTAGATGCAGCAACATTAATCACGTTACTTTTTCTACCCTGTAATTCCGTACTAAACACGCCAAGCACTTGGAATGAACAGCCTCAAACACTTTGCTTAGAACTTTGCAGGAACACCACAACACTCAAGGAAAAATCCAGAATTAATCCAAGCTTTTCTCAAATTAAAAAATCCTATTAGTTGACTCTAAGAAAGCAAATTCAAATATTAAAACAACATAAATATCTGTACCTCTCAAATGCCTGAACATATACAAACCCCTTCCCATTTGCTATAAATATTGCCTGGGTATACCTAATATTTCTTAGAGACACCGATTTCTTCCCCACTCTATTTTCACACAAGGTGATCATAATTGTATCCATATTGTACAATTGTAAAACAATTTGTCATAGTTTGGACACACAACTATACCAGAGAAGCATCATATACAATTCAGGGGTTGTTTGCAGGTGGTGTGGGTTTTCTGTTGTTCACTTGCTGTCTTTGAGTTTTGGTTGGTTGTGGGTTATTCAACAGGATAGGCAAGGGAAGTGTTGTTGTGTGGGTATTTTTTTTTAAAAAAAATCAAGTCAGATGAAAGAAAAACCAGCTCACAAACGAATAACAAATTAAGAAAACCAACACCTAGGCAACATACCGTAACTCTTGAACAGTTCAGCTTGCTTCAAGGGCAGTTCAACTGTTTCTCTGATAGTTTTGAGCTGGCTGCTTAAGCCTCCTATCATATCATAGGTGACTCGGGATTGACAATCACCGTCTTCAGCCACATTGGTCCTTGCTTCAATAAAACTGATTCTAGTTCTTGAAGAAATAAAATAAAAAACATCTGTACTGCTTATTGCTCCAGTTTTGCCAGTTAGTGGGAGTCCCTCACTGCTTCCTTTCCCAGTCAACTCAAAACCGTTCACGGAGAAGTCTGCACCATTTCCCTCACTGTACGTTTTATCTCCCCGACCAGAGTCTTGACCACTAGCTGCCACAGCAGAGATGGGTGTAACTGGTGAATTCGGATCCACCGGTTTGCTCGGCGTGCTCGTGGATAAAATCTCTAGACTGTCATCCATATTCATCTTGCTAAGCTGCAAAGACAAATCTAACGAACTGGTCTCCAAATCAGGCGTTTGCAGGTCTGGCTCATGCGTATCACTGGAAGTGGCATTGCCCTGGGCAGTCAGCTCCACACCGTCCGTGCCTTTCACTTTGATCACCACGATGTTACAAAGCCTGCCATAGAAACTGAAAGCCAATAGGTTCCCTGGTAAAACTACTTTCCCATCTGTGAAGAGATTAAAAAAAGAAATTTGCAATTTCATTTAGCAGCAATACAATTCAGACATTCTTCTCTGAGAATAATTATTGATCTGCCATCTTAGAGAGTGCTATATATCAACACAACAAAAGGTAGGTTGGTAATTTCAGATAATTTAAGTAATGCTTTTGTACAGAAGCACACTGTACTGAATAAACATTTGTCAGAATCATATGTAATCTCTCTGGCCAGAAGTTCACAGTAGTGATTGCTAAACAGGACCAACAATAAGTATAATGGATAGAAGGAATAAAATCACTATTAATGCAAATTAAATATTTACAGAACAGTAAAATAGTTCAGCCCAAAGAAGACAGACTCCTGAAAGAAGTGTCAGCAGAATACCATTCTTTATTTTGCCCTTGATAAACAACAGAGGAAACTGTTTGCTTTTCTATCCCAAACTTTATGATCTGCTACAAAAAATGAACAGTTAAAAAGGAACAACTTATACCTAGATTTCTGAGTAGACAGACAGACATTTCCTCGGCATTAACGGTGGCATCTCTGTCCCTGCAGTAGAAAGGAGGGGAAAAATATTAAAAAATAAATCAACTCTTTCCAAGAAGTAACTACTTCAAAACCAAAACAGAGTCCACACCACTAAGGTACAAGGACCTATTTCCCACCTACACCACCTATTTTCACAGTATCTGACTTAATGCCACAAACTGAAAATATTTATGAGCACTTTGCAGACTTCAGATCGTAGCATCTTAACTCTGATGACAGGCAACACATAGTAACAAAAGAAGCACAAATCTTAAATTTTGCACCAGTTCTTCCAAACAACATGGTGTAATAAACAATATCATAAATTACATTTAGCATTACTCATTTCACCAGACAGAACAGCCATTGTCATTACTCCCCTTAGTCAACCTGTACAAGCCCCACATTACCCCTTCTGTTTTCACAGCAAAATAAAGGTTTTGTTACTCAAATTTTGCAGACCTGAATCCACAACTTCGGTAAGCCCTTATATCTGCACAGCAAAAAAAAGCACGGAGCTTAACGGCAGAAGCACCAGAGCCATTTACAACAGATACAGCTGCTGCAAATAAAAGTGTGATCACCTGAGGGAGCTCTAAACCCAGAAATACTGAACATGTGTCTCAATTCCATGGATCAAGAAAGCAACTTTTGAGGGGTATTATGCTAATTTAGAGAAGAGCTCTTAAAAATATCATAAACCCATACTCAATCACATTATTGAGGGTCTGAGGTTGGAGATTGATATTTTTATTTTTTTTTTAACTGGAACAAAAAGCTCAATTATGCATGCAAACAACTCCCCAAAGGTATTAAATTGCCAAGAATGAACTACACACCTGTAAAGCACCTGGAAACCTAGGCAGCACTCAAATGATGGAATTTCCATTTATTCTTTTAATAATTTATATTCTTATATGACATAACAGCCCTACAGCTTGCAGTCAACTAGTATGTTTAAAACAGACCAATTACAGTTTTCATGTTTTATCTCTACGAGTAATACTGGAAAAAGTCACTTACATGACTTTTGATCTGGTGGTATGTATATACAACAGCCCTCAGAGCCTCACTCCTAACAGGCTGCAAGTGAAAACTCCGGCTGTGGAACAGTCACTAAAAAAATTACAGTGATAATAAATATTTCACAAGTTACATGCAATTCCTCCAAATTAATCTTTAGGTTAGGTCTCAGTAGAAGTCACAGCTTGAAAAAATAACGCATTGCATAGTAAAATGGGAAAACATTTATACTAGGTTTAATCATTAAATTAAATATGGGGGTCTTTTTTTAATGAAATTAGTGGTTTTGACCACCTCTACAAATAATCACTATGTAAAAACAGTAAAACACCCTAGAAAATTAAACTGACCATAAAATTAACCATTTATTAACAGAAGTTAATAAACGTATTCTTCTTGTTATTTTCTGGTGAGGAGAGGCATGGAGGGCATGCCTTTTACTGACAAAAGGCAAGACTGTCTCATCAGTATTTCTATGAGTCATTACACTGGAAAATAGCCTCTCCCTCTTAAAATGGACAATACCACCATGTTAGAAAACAGAGCTATGATAGGGAAGTTTATTTATAGAACTTTACATGTAGCAACACTTAAAATAGCAACTGTAAAATAACTTGCTTTAGGAAATAACTATAATAGATTCTCTATCAACTGGCTCTGTGAAATCTTCTGAGAAGGAGAAATACACTAAGTGGTTCAACAGACCAGTCAACTACTACTTTCTAAAGCATTCATGATTTCAAGACAACTACGATTTGTACCTTTTGCTCCCTTCTCTCCATCCATTTCAATAAAAAACCAAAACCATACCTCAGAGTTTCCCATCCTAAAATAATACTGCAATAAATGAAAACAGAACACAAAATCATGTAGATATGAAGTTTTGATGTGAAGTGGTTAAAAAAAAAACCACAAAACACACTTGACTCTCAACAAGCTGTCAAATAGTAGTTCACCCAACAACAGGACTTCTCAAAAAGACCTTCTCAGACAGCAATTGACATACTAGTTCCATCAAAGTAAGAGAACAAAAGCATCTTCTAAGAGTTAAGAGCCTGTACAGAGCAAAGCAGACAGCTCACAGTACATCACTAGGTCACAACAAGTTCCATACCTCAGCTTTACATGGATTTCTTCTGCCTGGATGACTGCACCGGTCACAGGCTGCACAATCACGTCATCACCTGCATTTACTTTCAGGTTCTTCCGAGTGGTTTCACTCAGCCCAACTTTGCCACCTGAAAAACCTGTGATGGGCCAAGCAGTACACACCTAGGGGGAGTTTTAAAGCAAACGACTGTCAGCTGTTGACTTTTTTTTCCCCCCCTCTGCTACCATTTTCAGTCCTCCAGTTCAAGCTTAAAATGTTTTGTTACAAGAAAACATGGGCTGAGGGGGAAAAAGGATTATATTAAAACCTGGTAGAGCAGAGATTAAGGTAATAGTGGCACCAAGTCCTTAAAGAACAATCCAAGATGATTTTTCGGGAAGGAAGGGGCTACGTTTTGCCTACAAAGGAGATAAAATGGCACCAGGACTCCCCATGTTCTATAAGCAACACTGTGCTGATTAGAAAATGCTACAAATAAATGAAGAAAAGGTAAATAGCTATATTAGTCTTTGCAATGAAACATACACTGAAGATCTTCGCACAAACCATTTAAAAATTCCTTGGAAAAATATCAGAGCATGGATTTCTTTTTCTAGTACCGAGACTCAAGATATAACTACATAGCAGAGAAAACGTGGAAAAGCACGCTCCCCGCCTTCCCTAATGTGCGTTCCATTTGGGTGCCTACCAAACACAGCAGGAACGCACCGAAAACCCCCCCAAAAAGCACTTGTAGGACCAAGGAAGAGTCTCACCTCCTGTCGCCCCCCAGCAGAGGTGAGCAAGATGGGGCGGCCGATGCAGACACTGGCAGACTTCATGCTGCTCAGGGACAGCTGGGCCAGGGTTCTTTGCAGCATTTTCGGAACTTTATCATCTCCTAACATTCTCAGAATGTGGGGAAAAAAAAAAAAAAAATCCCACATTATTTTTTTTCCCCTACCTGTTGTGTTAATTAAGCATTTGTGGTGCTCGATAATCCATAACAACTCACAAAACCCTTCCCAAGCCCTGAGGGGGCTGGGTTGCCCTGAGGGCAGCTCAGGGACCCTCCTGAGAGGAAACCTGCTTTAATATGGCACCATCCCCGAGGCACCTTAACACGGTGCCGCTTGTTTTACCTCCCACCCCATCTCAACCACCACTGGGAG
>NW_009735940.1:460-781 GCF_000703405.1 Apaloderma vittatum | reverse complement strand
AAAATACTAGACTGTGATGAACTACTCCTAGGAAGTAACATTGGACTAAGTGATCACGTTTGATTCAGTCACAGTGAGAAGACTAGACACACCCCCAAAAACCATTAACCCTTAAAATCTGTGAAATTAGAAGAATTTAGATTTTGAAGAGCAGTATGTCAGTGACTTACATGTGGAGAAGGCTTGGAGTTCAAGGTACAGAAACTACCTAGGATTTAATACTAAACAGAATAGGCAAGTTTATAGAAAAGGGCTCCAGAACATCAGGTATTCAACTGTCCAAAGTGAGTAGTAAAAAAAAAATAACAAAGAAAACTAAGG
>NW_009735940.1:0-315 GCF_000703405.1 Apaloderma vittatum | reverse complement strand
ACAACCACACCGCGAGGCAAACCTACCTCCTTTCAGTGCAGGCTCAGAAATCCTCTGAACCAAAAGATCTCTCTCCAGCATCCAAGATGGAAGCACTCTTTTCCTTTGAATAGATTTTGACTGTTTGCTTTCATTATCATCAGAAAGAGGAACCTGAAACAGTAATTACTGCTTAGCACCTTTTTCCAGTTACAAAAGCAGAGGAAAAAAACAGATCACAAGTTCATACATAGTTATTTCCTTCAAATGCAGCCTGGACAACTTCTTACTTATTGGATGGTGCTCACTGCCCGATATTAATTTTTTTTTTACAGT
>NW_009735939.1:15269-28660 GCF_000703405.1 Apaloderma vittatum | reverse complement strand
GAGCAGGACACCGCCCCCTCCCCGAAATGGGGACACCTGGAGCCCTTTCACTGATAAACAAGGCACAGGCAGAACCCCTCAGGGACCTTCGGGGACAGCAAGGCCCCTCGCCCCTTCCTCTCCCAAGCGGCTCAGTATCCCCCTGCTGCGAAGTGTCTCCGCCCAGGCTCCTGCCCAGTTCTCTGCTGCTCCCTGAAGCGCCAATCCTGTGCGCAGGGAGGACCCTTCCAGCATCTCTCAGCATCCTCACACCACGCTGCCGGAAAAGCAAAAAAAGCCAAACCTTCCGTTGTCTCCTCAGAAGCTACTTAGAGGCTCCCCAGCTGCCCTCCAGGTGAGAGCCCTCACTGCACGCACCTGAGGGTGCAAATCCATCGCGGCCTGGCGTGTACACAATGCCAGAGCCGGAGCTGATGGCTAAACAAAACCTGCTGGACCTTTTGCATGCAAGTGTCTTGCCCCTGTAATGTGTATCATGAGGAAGCTACTGCTGTTTTGTGGTGGTCCCCTTCTGTTTTTAGAAATCCAGTTTATGAACAAGCTCCTCTTCTCTGCCCTTCTATGCAACAGTAGGGGGGGGAAAAAAAAAGTGGGAAAAAAAGATTTATGCTTTTTCCTGCTCTGCTTCTCATGCCTGCATCCTTCCTCTTGCAGAAGTCAGATTTGTACTTTTCATTCCTTTGAAATTCCTGAGTGGAGAGACCTGCTTTCTGATTAGCACAATATTCCCCTGGATTGAGAAAGCTGAGCCCTCTGGAATATCCAAAGCCCTGAAATAAGGTTATAAATCATGAGATCATAAAATAAATATAAGAAATTGCCATTTAAGTTCACCTCCTGAGTTGGAAACATTTTTAAAGGGCGTGCTTTTCAGCTTTTTGTTGCAAGGGCCACATCAGTCAAGACAGGTTCTCTGCTATGCGAGCAGCTGAGCATGTGTGATGAGCCAGTTGTAACATGACACATGTCATTTTACTCTTTCCACAGGATAGATTTTATTCATGTTGTGAATCTTGAAGAGACTCAGATTTCAGCCAAAATGAGCACTGAGATGGGCAAGGTACTCAGACAGCCATGTTCAGCAGCAGGACCACCAACAAGGGTAAGGGAAATAGCAGAGAAAACACATTCCTCAGAATAAATGTAACAGGAGTGACACATGCCACCGGTACCCAGGGGAAACATGTCTGGTTTTGTGCAAGAGGGCATTTGCTTTGTTGCTTAATGTCAGTATTTGCTTTCCTTTGGAAATGCCTGTTTAATAGTAAGTCTGGAGCTCAGCGTAAAGATGAGGCCTCCAAGACCAGTTCTGTGAGCTCAGGCTAGGGAGGCTGGTCCTGGCACTAATGTTTTCTCTGCTTATTCTGGGAGGACTTTCTCTAGAGGTTGGAGCAGCGAAGGGAAAGTGCCTGCAGTCTGGTATCCCCACACATGCTTGCAGAAATCCACTTAACTTCGGTGGGATGCCAAAGCATCCAATTCCTACTCCTTATGTTTTTCCTCATTCTGTCACTCTCTGCAATAAATCACTGTCTACAGGACAGGCAGCTGCAGGGGGAGATTCAATTTTTTATAGCTTGCCAACCAGCAATCTCCTGGTCACCATGTCCCACTTTGGGATGAAAAAATTCCTCTCATGGACAGAGATGTCCATGCACCAACAGTATCAGTATAGTTCTTCCATTTGCCTAGATCTGGTTTTTTACAAGTTGCATATCTGGATTTTTTTCACATTTTTTTCTATCTTTATAGTCATTTATGGCCACAGGCACTCCTTTTCTGTTTTCTACTCCTCAGAAATAAATGTAAGACTTAGCTTGTTTTAAAATTCATCGTTAACTCTTTCCAACCTAGCTATAACAAACCTAACACTCAATTTTATTCTTGATTTTCAAGATCGTGCTGTTTTTGAATATAAATTAGTTCAATATTATATATTCACTATTTAAATCAGCTTTCCCCTGTGTACTGTGTTTTCTTTCTCACATTTTTGCAGAATCTTTAGAGGCAGCGTTTGCCTGGGCACCAGCGTCCAAATGCTTGTATACGATTTCTACTGGTCTGCAAAGAAAGGTCCATCACTTTGATTCTGCTTTTGCTAACAATCTACAGAGCATCTCCCTTGATTGTTTTCCCCTCCTTTTTTCTCTTGTACTACATCAGAATGAGTCACTTTTCCTTCTGTTGCTCTTGATTATCAGGTCTTTCAAAGTAGGTGCATCTGAGCAATTTTTAGTGTTTTCCAAATGTGTGTCCCGCTTGCATCTGTGCAACATTTCAATATATCATGATCTTTTCCTTTAGAGATTTTTTTGCACTTTGCTTTGCAGAGTATTTTGACCTACTTATTTTTACCTTTTCTTCTCTGGTGAATCAGGATAAACTTATTAACATAGTGCTGAAGAATTTACTTTCTGACCTGTGTGAACGAAGCAGTCTTGTGCAATCTGGAGGCTTTTCCCAAATTTTTACCTTCCAAGATTCTTTGTGGATCTGGATCTTTGGGTCAATAGCAGCAGCATCTGTGATTTAAGATCAGTCACAGGGTTTTTCTGAGGACTTTTGCCAGTATTTATAGCTCCTTACAAACCCCTCCATTCTTCAGGAATTTTGCCTTTTATAGGTATTCCATACTCTACCATCTCCCTCCTGATGGTTTTACAGCTTGCCCTTTTGTACAGGTGTAATTACAAATCATTTAAGACATCTCTGGCTTCAAGTCTAATACTCAAGAAAATAATTCTTTTTACAAGTCTTCTTCCCACTCAGCTGAGTTCCTTCCACATAGGTGTCAAGGTTTTGCTTAGATCTTTTCCATGAACTGCAATGAATCACAGCTTTTTAGAGGATTTCAGCTGAGTTTGTCTTCCTTCTTACTCCTTTATTTTCTTGCTATGGTCTTCCTTCTTGGTCTTCATCTCTTTGAACTGTTATCTTCTAAGGACAACTCCCAGTACTCTGTAGTTATCAGTTCTTTAAAGAATGTGAACTTAGGCTGGGTAATGGGACAAAAGCTTGCTCCTTTTCATGACCCTCACTGTTACTCAGTCAAGTGTGAATCCACTTCTTCCTCCTTCTAGGGGAGCAACTTCAGCTCAATCAACAGACAGTCCACTATAAGCAAAACTATAAATTAACAAAAGCATAAAACACTTCTCTGTTTCTAGCAACCTGTATTTCAAAACTAAAGTTCATATACAGAAAATATGGTCTAATTCAATGTAATAACGTCTCACAATTAGGTGTTTTCTACCGATAATCAGTTTTCTACCGATTATTATAACAAATAATAAATGCATACATGCAAGTGTACCACTTACATTTAAAGTAAATCCAGCTTCTCACAATCAAATTTCAACACCATTCATGCTATTTCTGACATGAAGAAAATAAAATTGCTACTAGACGTACATGTATTAAAAATATCTACACTGTGCTATATGTAAGAAAAATAAGAGGTCAGATCTACTTTTTTTTTTAAGGACAGGATTTCAAAGTTTTCTGGGGTCTTGAAGGCAGTAATTGCCTATACCACTGAGAAGCCAAATTCTTTCTTGTTTCAAAGGTGTTAGATTCCCTTTTGCAGTCAGCAATGCCATAAAATGAAAACACTAACATTTTAATTTCCATTAAACATAAATCAAAGATTTGTATAAAAATAAATCAGATTCCTTTTGAACACAGAATAGGTTTGAATTTTGGAGGAAGTGAAATTCTAAATGTTCACGGAAGAAAAGGAGGGATTTTAAAAATAATTTCTAGATTATTTTAAAAGCAGGTAGCTATTCTAGTAGCTTTAGAGTGTTCATGTAAGTCTCAGGCAAAGTGTACTGCTAATGACAAGTGATGGGCAAAACTAAAATACATATTCACTTTGATGTGCTACTGGTTGTCCACTCTACACAGAGTTAAGTTAGCTAAAACTGAGACATGAAGCCAAAGGAAGTTGTGAGAAGAACTGAGGCTGTTCTGAGCACACCAGGGCAGGGGGGAATGAGGAATATTATGACGCTGTCCTTACAGTACGGTTTCAGTAAGCTGGAGTAGTAAGACCTGCAGATATACGTGCAGCAATGAGGAGAAAAAAAAGAATCAGAAAGTATCATCAGTGATATAGACTAAATAGAGCAAAGGTACTGGTAGAAGTTAGTATGGGATTGCACATGCAGTTAAATATCTGTGTGGTGAAGTAATTTTTAAAAGGTATCTTCACTTTGATTTTACTTCCCTCTGATTGCTTCACTTTGAAACTTTAACTTTCTATCAAAGGATGGCTCTTGGTATGCCAGGATGACAAACTGCTTATGACAGTGCAGATTCCTCAATATAGAAAACTTAAAGAATCAAGTTAGAATATTCAGCTGTGAATTTTCTTTAATCAACTGTCTCTTGTTCTAAAGAGAAGTAGAAACTTCTAGCTGGTTCTGGTGTCTGAGGTATGGAATATAAATGCATTTTGTAGGTATCTCGTGTTGTGATTTATCTGTTGTATTGCTGTGATTGATCTTCACTGTATAGTTCAGTGATTGCTGGTTAATTACGCATCATTAGTAAATCAGTAAACAACTTTGAGTTTCATTTGGTTTAAAGCACATAAACAGAGGAGTGTTTTCACTGTGGCACCCCAGGATCCACAATTGCTGAATTAGAGTAGATGCCTATTTTTTAATGGGCCCATTGTGCATAAATTTATCTTATATTTTTTAAACCTGATAGTACTATTTGCTTCTATTATTTCCTGTGGCAAGCAGTCGCTAATCCAAACCAACTAACTGCTTTAAGAAAGACTTGCTGTTACGTGTTTTAAACCAATCATCTAGGAGTTTTATTGAGAATTGATTATAGTTCTGCCCTTCTTTCCATCACACTCATGATTTTGCCAACCTCTTTTTCCCCTCAGCCTTCTCATTCATCGACTGAAGTCTGAACCTTTTCTGTGTCTCCCTGTAAGATGACTTCTCTGTCCCTGTCACTGTTTTAATGGCCCTTCTGTACCTTCTCCAGCCTCACTCACTGCGTTTCATTAAACGCATGTCCAAAGTACAGATGACTACAAAAGTTTCAGCTGAAAGGTATATATCATGCTGCAATTTATGCGGTGAATCAGCAGACATTGAATATATCTTTCATTTGTGTATGAGAGAAGCAGTTTTTCTCCTCTTGCTTGAGTTAATAATGAGTACAGAGAAGAGAATGAGAGGATTCAAAGGGAAAAAAAGGCCGTAACAGCTAGCAATGAATGGAAACTGAGAGGCATGTAAGATAATAAAAGTCCCTAATTTCAGTTTTTGAGTCAGTGTCCATAGCTGGCTGGATAACTACAGAGGGAGGAAGAAAGAGGTATACATATGTAGTCACCGTGTAAATAAATATTCTCATCTTAATCTCTTACAAGATTCATAACTGTGTTGTTTATGTGAGAAGTAGTAATAATATAGATTTATTTCTATTATGATAACCTAACCTGAATTACATACAATTTCAAGAAGATTAGCTAACAACAGGTATCTTTGGGATCATGATCCTTAAAAATCAGGCTTTTCTGTGCCCTATGCTCCAATCTATTTTTCCAGCAATTTGAAGGTGCGAGTCTTGTGTGTCAGTGAGCAGGCTTATTTAAAAACTTCAAGCTAAGAATAAGCATGGAATGATGACTAACAACTAGGAAAATTCTCTGGTATGAGACAAAATAGTAAGGAAAATATTTCAGCTTCAAGAATCGTGAAGAACATGTAAAAAAGCTCTTTTAAATAAGAATTCTGGAATGAAAGGAACATTTCTGCTTAAGGGAAAATTTATCCAATCTGAGAAGAATAATCAAAAAATCTGGAAGGTGTTTCCTCTCATCACTGTAATTTCCTGTAGGGTAGTGCTGGATAAGCAACAGTATCAAAATCAGGAATGAAATAGGTGCATTTTCCTTATCAGTGAAAAACAAACAAATCGAGAAAAATCACCCCTTATTCTGAGCTTTGGACTGGAGCCTGACTGAGAGAATTTTGAGATGCTTACTGCTAAGAGTTGCTTCTGGAGATTGCTTCTGTAGTAGACACTGCAATTACTTGATTACTGAATCGTAATTCCAAACACAGCTCTCCAGCCAGGACTTCTTTTATTTGAGTAGCCTGTGGCATGTTTTAACATGAATAACAGTCTTTTGTTATAAAGTGAATAACAGGATTCCTGGGTGGTTTGTGTTCTCTTAATGCACAAAGGCAATATTGAGGGTCATAGGCAGTGGCTTGCCTGTAGCTTTCAATTCCATAGTTATTCATGGTTTGAAAAAGCTATGGTATTTTCTGGGCTTTCCCTTGCCTTGTTTAGTTATTTATTTATTTGTGGAAATGAGCAAGGCTATCTTAGCTGCTTAGGAAAACTTCAAAATAAGAGGGGTATATTCTGCATGCTGAAAGTTGCTGTGGCATTGAACTGAGTAGATGAAGGATGATTTCTGTAGCAGTTTATTGTAAGACCTTGCCATCTCCATTTTGGCAGGTTGTCAGAAGTGGTTAGATGATGCTACAAGCCCAAACTCAATTACAGAAGCAAAGATGTAAAAAAGCAATTATTTTTCTTTGGCCAAAACTTTTGACTTTCAGCCAAACGTTCTTATTTCACCTTTATCATAGAAGTATTACAGCCCCTGTCCTGATCATCATTGTGATGAATTGACCCTTGCTGGACCCCAGGTACCCACCAAAGCTGGTCTATCACTCCCTCTCCTCAGCTGGACAGGGGACAGAAAATAAAACAAAAGGGTCATGGGTAAAGGTAAGGACAGGGAGAGATCACTCAAAAACTACCAAGGGGGCCGGTTAGCTCAGTCAGTTGAGCGTGGCGCTAACGACACTAAGGTCGCGGGTTCGATTCCCGTTTGGTCCCCATGTGTTGCCTGATCTAGTCGAGAGGTGGCGTCCCTAGCAGCAAGGAGGCTGGATTAAAATGATCTCTAAGGTCCCTTCCAGCTTAGGCCATTCTATGGTTCTATGATTACAGGAAAAACAAACTCAAGTTGGGGAAATTATTTTAATAAATTGCAATCAAATCAGAGTAGGATAATAGTAAATAAAACCAAATCTTAAAAGCACCCTCCCCTGCCCGTCCCTTCTTCCCAGCCTTAACCATTCTCACGATTTTCTTTACCTTCTCTCCCTGAGCAGTGCAGGGGGATAGGGAATCGGGATTGCGGTCAGTTCATGACACATTGTTTCTGCCACTGCTTCCTCCTCAAGAACAGGCCTCCTCACACTCTTGCCTTGCTCCAGGGTGGGATCTCTCCCACGAGACAGTTCTGCATGAACTTCTCTAACAGGAGTCCTTCCCATGGGAAACAATTCTTCATGAACTGCTCCAGCATGGGTCCCTCCCATGGAGTGCAGTCTTTCAGGAACACACTGCTCCATCATTGGTCTTCCATGGAGTCACAAGTCCTGCCAGCAAACCTGCTCCAGTGGGAGCTTCTCATGGGGCCACAGCTGCTTTTGGGCATCCACCTGCTTCACCATGAGGTCCTCCATAGCTGCAGGTAGATATCTGCTCCACTGTTAACCTCCATGGGCTCCAGGGGGACAGCCTGCCTCATAGAGGTCTTTGCTACAGCCTAGTTAAATCCAGGCTTAATTAAATATTGGGATATATTTTACTGTTTAGGATGCATTGCTACTCTAAGTTTTATGAAGGATTTGAGCTCAAGTATAGAATGTTTGACATCTGATAATGCCCTTAAAATTCCTGAGCTTATTTAGGTTTTACTGTTGGCAGCCTGACTTACAATAACTACCAAAAGAAAATCTTAGGATCTTCTGAAATTGAGTAGCTGGTTTCAGAAAGTTCAGCCTATTTTATCCTTAGAAAAGCTAACAAGGTTTAAAAGTAATAGAAAGAATAATATTGAATTATCTGGTCTTCTTTTACTAAACTGACGGATTTCATGCTAATGACTTAAAAGTCATCTTTTCTTACATAATTTGCTCCAACGCAGCTATAGTTTCAATTTCAGTTTTAGTTAATGTGATTACGAAGTATAGGGGTATATTAAAATAGCTGTACTGAAAAATACTTTATCAATTCTGTTTCTTTTCTTCTCCAAAAAGAGAAATGTCATTTTACTAAGGTACATATTCTATCATGTTGATTATTTGTTGATTTTAAATTTGACTGGATATTCTCTGCACAGTGATAGATGGACAGCTTCAAAGATTTCTCTTTGCTAGTACATTTTTGTCACTAAATATTCATATATACTTCCTGATTTATTGAATGTGAATAGTTAGTATTCATTTTATCAAGCTGACTTTCTATGAATGTATGCCCTGTTAAAATGTGTGTACTTTAGCTGAAACTACTTTGTACTTTTACGATGGTTACAGTGATTTCTTTTGCAGTGACATCAAACTGCTTTACAAACATGAATTAAAGTTTACAAAACCTTTGTAAAGCAGCTCTGAATTATTATACATATCTTCAAAGTGAACATGCTGAAGGACAAAGATTGTGATTAATCAAAATTCAAACAGCTTATCAATACAAATGACAGTCAAATCCTCAACCTAGCTTTAACGAGTAGATCACAGTCTTTAAATTCTCTTTCACGGTATGAAATGTAATTTTGTTCTGAAAAGTGACCCCATAAACACAGGTGCCATATTTAACAAGCATTGCTGCTATGAATATTCCTGCAAAAATTTTGCTGTGTTAAGAATTCATTTGATGGCATTGGACATAACTTGTACAGAGCTACCTCTAAAATGAAGGAAACAAAATGACCCATCTACACAATTAATACCATGGTTAGCAATGTTTTTTATAAAGAGGATCATCTAAAATGGATGCTATGTAATTCAGGTCCAGGCACTTAGTGCTGGGCAGAACTTTCAAGCTATTTTGCTAGGTCAGCTGAAAGTTACTATATCAAACTCAAGAGACAATAAAATATAATAACAAAAAATCTGTAAAAAAAACCCCACAAAAACAAGTCCTCTTAAAGCCAAAGATTAACTGTGCCCGTTATTAAAGCAAATAGCCAATGTGCCCTTCACAGAAGCTCATTTGTCAAACTCCTTAAAATCTAATAATTCCTCTAGTCCTTACAAATTCAATCCATTAGCCAGAGGAAATGTATCTGTGCTCACTGCTGGATCTTTCAGAAGAGATGGGCCAGTTTGATTCCTTTGAGACTTTCAAGGAGAAGACTTGAGAAAGAAGGAAGTTTAGCAGCTGCTCAATACAGAATGCAAGGTCTAAAACTCTCCTCTCTTGCGGTAGAGGAATTTGCCAGAAGAGCATTCTTCCATGAACCTGAAGTCAGGCTAAGTTGTAGGGAAGCCTTTGAAATCTTATTTTTTGAGAAATCCTATTCATTATGAAAAAAAAACATGCAGAAGATGACATCTCTTTGAACCCGTTAGTGCTTACAAATCCCTTTATAAAACACAAAATCTCTCTTTCAGACAGAATTTTTACCACAAAAGATAATAATGTTAGAGACCCCATGAAACAGAATACAGTTCCTCTGAATCATTATCAATATTATGTCAGTATATGAATTAGTAAGCTCAAATCTGAAAAGGGATAATTAGCTCTTTATTATTGTATAATTTCTTATCAGTGATTATCCATGCTTCCCCTTAACATTTTTTCTGAGTTTGATTGGCAATGGAAATACGATAGCAGATGAATATTACTTTATTTACATAAATTCACTGAATGAATACAGTGTTTGAGCATATTTAGTCATGCTAGGAAACCTCTCAATTTTTGTCATAAAGAATAATGTCTTTTGCTTGTTATTCACATTTTGCATTATTTCCTGGCTCACATCTGCCCATGATTAAGCATCGCAAATACAGCAGCATCTCCTGAACTCTGTTAAAGATCAATTAAATGGATTTTTAACATACTTGTAAACAATTTAAAATCAGTGTAAACATTGTTCTGCATATATATGAAAAAACTTCACAGTAGTGTGGACCAACCCTCGAGAAATTAGAAGGCAAACCAAAGTGAAATGCCATTTCCTTAAAAAAAAAGCAAAAAAGCTATCCATCCAACCATGAAATAGGATGCGTACCTCTACACTGAGTAATATGTCACCGTTGCCCTATGTATGGGCACTTCATAGATAAGCTTTTAACAGACTTGGTTAAACACCAGGGTTGAATGAAAAACATGAGTTGCAATGTGGGAAATTCCAACTATAGATACTGAAAAACGTTGCCACTCTAATGGTGGTCAAACACTGGAGCAGGGACTCAGAGTTTGTAGAGTCTTCATGCTTGAAGTTATTGAGATCTGGTTGGACACGGCTCTGACCAACCTGCTGTAGTTGGCTGAGCTTTGAGCAGGGGTTTGGGCTAAAGGAACTCCAGAGGCCCCTTCCAGCCTCACAATTCTGTGACTGTGTGATTCTATTTATGAATGTGAACACATTGTTCTGTGTTTAGGGCACCTGTGTCCTTTGGTCACTTTTTATTCTCTGAAAAAAATGATCAGCCACGTAGGCCGGACAATTATTATTTTGTGGGACTCTGATCTGAACATGGGGAATGTTACTGAGAATGTCCGTCTCCTTTGACTGAAAGCCAGAGAAACTTACCTATGACTGCTGTCTTGAAAGGCACATTATAATACAGATGTAAAGTCATCCTCATGCCTTAAATTGTATGTGTTTCAATAATGTAAAAGGAACAGGGAGGGAATTAGAGTAAAACATGATAATGCAGTTTTCCTTATGTTAGCAATAATGAAGGTATTTGTTCTTGTTATCAGTATATGCTTGGAACAAGATGAGTCTACCTGATAGATAAACCACTGTAGTATTTTTTCAAGAGCTAACTTTGCCTACTAATGAAAATCTAATGTCATCATTAAAGGAGGTGCTTACAAAATCCAGATTTTGATGTAAACTGAAAGTATGGGCCCTATGTACTGTGGATTACTTGGCTAACTAGAATGTTACAAAATGAGCAAATATAAAATTAAAATAGGGAGAGAGGGAAGGGCTGCTTTAGAGCTTGCTGAGGAAAAGAATTAGAAGGAGGGGTAGGTTGGTACTGATCACACTGAAGCATAATTTCCTGAAGCTTAAGTAGACATCTGAGTAATTACATAAAACTTTGGGTCTAGCCTAGCAAACTATTCCTGGATTAAAAATTACCATCATCTTCTGATTTCAGGTTGGCCTTTAGATGGGTTATTGAACATGCTCAAGAGCTAGAATTCTCTCCAAGAGCCATTCTCCTGATCATCTCTCTGTTGATAGCTGGAAAAAGCAGTTGAATTCAATAAAGTTAAGCAACTGGAGTAATTTCTTACAGCCCTAAGAGGACAGGAAAGTGGTATTACAGTTGTCTTCCTTTTGCCTCAGGATAAGAAAATGACCAAGTAACAGTTTATTCTTCTGGATTTGCAGAGGAGAAACACTAAATGTTGATACCAGGATTTACCGTCATCAACATCCTCTGTTGTGGTTTTGTTTGTTTGTTTTTGCAAGGGGTCCCTTCCTGATGATACCTGAACAATATTTCAACATTTCAGTGTTCTTAAAAAAATAATTGGGGGCAGCTCTGTTTGTATTTGTATCTTTTTTCCACACTAAGCATCTTAATTACATTTTTGGGTCCTAATGTGAGGTTTGTCAGTGACTACATTTTAAAACTATTTGAAATAGATATGAGCAGTGAAAAAACAACAGCATGCACAACAAGGACACCTCAGAGAAATGCGGCATTAGTTCTATGCAAATATTGTAGGCTTTAAATTCCTTCTTTCCCAATACACCCAAATTTTTGAAATGTCGTCTTTTTTTTGGTTATAAATCATATTTCTTATTAGTTTACAGGCACCTCTACATAATGTCTAATTAGCTCCCTTCCGTCTTGCATTTGCCTACTATTCTTGCATAACAGAAGAGTCACGGGATGACTAAGCCATGTTTCAGAATGCCAATTCCGTTAGAGTGCACACTTAGAGGAAAAAGCAGACTAAATTCAGCCTTTCACTGGGGCATAGTTCTTTTGTGAACAGATCACTTTGCTTTACAAAAATAACAGTAAAAAATAATTGGATATTGGACAGCTTAAGGATGTTCATATAAATATATTAAAAGACATATTTGTCACTGGTGAACTTTTACATCTTCTAAGATAGAAGCATGGTATAAGTCATGTTCAATGCATTCAGAAGTATGTCTTTATTCTTTGTCAGTCTGCCATCTCTTGCATTCAACTCGTCCTTCTCTCAGTGTTCCGGTACAAAACAGCATGTATCAGATGGCCCTCAGATAAAGATAAGAAACCATCTCACACAGCAGGATACAGAAGGGAAGTTTAACTGTTTAATGTATTACTTTTTTTTTATTATTTATTCTTGAACAGAACAAGACTTTCCATTTGTTACACATTGAATTTATAGACTGTGTATGAATCGCTTCTTTTAATGACATTTCCCATGAGTTGCAGCCTACATTTTCAAAAATGAAAAGTGGTTTAGGGTTCTTTTGTTTCTGGAAACCTAATTTTGAGGTATCTCTGAAAGAGCCTCATTTTCAAAGAAGAATTTAGTGTCTGGCTAATAATGCTTTTGAGAATCTCCAGAAGGACAGGAGAGTTCTAGGTCAATTTTCAAAACTGTAAAGATGAGGTGGTTAGGAACAATCAGCCCTCATTCATGCTGTCAAAGACAAGATAGTTGTCTGACACCATAAACATAAAAATGAGAAATCCTTGCTACACTACAAATAATGGAAAAAACAGTAGGAATACTGGCTGCAGGACAAGAGGAAAAATCCATCAGTTAAAATATTAACTGTTAAGTATTAATTATTATATAGAATCATCATGGTTAGAAAAGACCTTCAAGATTATTAAGTCCAACTGTTATGTAACTCTATTAAATTCACTTCTAAACTATGGCCCTGAGCACTGTATCTGATGGCTTCTAAATGCATCCCAGGATAGCAATTCAACCACCTCCCTGGGCAGCCTGTTCCAGTTTTGATAACCCTTTAATTGTAGAAGTTTTTCATAATGTCTAACCTAAACCTTCCCTGGCATAACTTGAAGCTATTTCCTTCTGTCCTATTGGTTACAACTTGTGAGAAGAGACCAACACCTTTCTACAATCTCCTTTCAGGTAGTTGTAGAAAGTGATAAGGTCTCCTCTCAGCCTCCTTTTCTTCAGACTAAACAACCCCAAGTCCCTTAGCTGCTCCTCATAAGACTTGTTCTTGAGACCCTTCACCAACTTAGAGGCCCTTCTCTGGACCCTCTCCAGCACCTCAATGCCCTTCTTGTAGTGAGGGCCCCAAAACTGAACACAGTACTTGAGGTGTGGCCTCACCAAAGCCGAGTACAGTGGGACAATCACTTCTCTAGTCCTATTGGCTACACTAT
>NW_009735939.1:7916-14805 GCF_000703405.1 Apaloderma vittatum | reverse complement strand
CGTTGGCCTTCTTGGCCACCCAGTCACACTGCTGGCTCATGTTCAGCTGACTGTCCATCAACACCCCCAAGTCCCTTCTGCCAGGCAGCTCTCCAGCCATTCCTCCCCAAGCCTGTAGCATTGCCTGGGATTGTTGTGGCCCAAGTGCAGGACTCAGCACTTTGCCTTGTGGCCATATTCTCTTGTTTTCAAGAAGCATATAAAATTAAATCTGTAATGACTTATTTAAATTCATCTTATCCCCAGAAAACATTATATATTCATTGGCAAATGTAAAATTTGCATCCCACCCATCTTGCTTTTTCATATTGCTGCCCACCAGCATGATATTTGGATACCTCTCCAAAATAAGTAACTTTCAAGTCCATTTTTAAGTTTCCTCTTCTCTAGGAACACACTGAGTGGAAATCATGTTTGCTGTAATTTTCTGCCAGCTGTTTTGAGAATGAGGAAGAGTTGCCATATGGAGCATCATTGTGGTAATGAAAAATGCAAAAGCAAAGGTCTTGCACCACTCAGCTTAGGTTTTTACTTTGTGTAAATGCACAAAGAAATACATATAATTCTAAGTATTTTAATGCAATGCATTTTTAAAAAGAATTCTCAAAGAATTACTTAGCTACGTTGTGGCACCCTACGTATAAAAGTGCTTTTTTCTGTTTTTCTGAAAATCATAGAATAATAGAATCATATCATGCTTTGGGTTGGAAGGGGCCTTTAAAAGTCATTTAGTTCACCTGCACTGCAGTGGGCAAGGTCGGATTCCTCAAAGCCCCATTGAACCTGACGTTCAATATTTCCGAGGGGAGCTTCTACCACCTCTCTGGGCAACATGTCTCACCACCTTCACTGTAAAAAATTTCTTCCTTATATCTAGACTAGATTTACGCTGTTTCAATTTGAAACCATTACCCCTTGTCCTACTGCAATGGGCCCCGCTGAAATGATTGTTCCCATCTTTCCTGTAGGCCCCCTTCACATACTGGAAGGCTACTATATGGTCTCCCTAGAGCCTTCTCTTCTCCAGGCTGAACAACCCCAACTCTCTCAGCCTGTCCTCAGGTGAGGTGCTCCAGCTCTCTGATCATCTTTGTGGCCCTCATCTGGACCCACTCCAACAGGTCCATGTCCTTCTTGCTCTGGGACCCCACAGCACTGCAGGTGGGGCGTCACCAGAGCAGAGCACAGCGACAGAATCACTTCCTTTGACCTGCTGGCCACACTTTTGATGCAGACCAGAATGCAATTGGATTTCTAGGCTGTGAGTGTACTAGCTCATGTCCAGCTTTCCATCCACCAGTACTGCGAAGTCATTTTCTGCAAGAAAATTTTAGACTTTTATTTGTCTGGAACACTTTCATTATTAATGAGAGTAGAATCTGACTCAACAAAGGAAATAAGGAAGACGTAATTTTAGCTTCTCAGTACTATCTGAATAGGCCTGTCAGAATATGACAGTGTCTGCTAGGGATTAATAAATATAAATTGCTTATCCAAGCAGGGGAAATTATAAGAAAGCTTGTAAAGATTACTGTAAAGATTTTCACATTTCAGAGGAAATCAGCTGATGCTATGACAGTAGAGTACATTAAGGTACTTGGAAAGTAGGATGACAGGCAGAACAACCGGTGATTCTGAACAGGGACATGGTATTTGGTTATTCTAATAGTGTTTAATTTCACATTAAATTACCATTAATGTTTGATGAATGCTATATGCCAAACTGATTTGAAATTCAGGAACGGTGGTGGGATGGGAAAAACTCAGATGAACTGAGAAATGAGAGTATGTCCTTCTCTGGAATTAGAAATATTTAGAGTTAGTCATGCTACTGAGATTTATGTCACCTGAACATCTGGCCCATCAAGTAAGGTTATTCAGTTTCTCCCCTAAAAAGAGGGAAAATATGCACAACGATTCTTCAGGAAATTTCTTAATTTAATTAAAAATGAGCATGCTAAAAGAAAAAACACTTCCTTTACTCCTGACATGGAAGCACCATGACCTTCCTTTGATCAAGAGTTGAGTAAATTAACATAATGATATGTGAATTATAGGATAATAAAGACAAAATCTCCGTGTGATGAGCCTTAGTACAGATCAAGAAGTGACAGAACAATACCTGAAACCATTAGAAAGGTACACTGTGATAATGATTTGATTGTATGTGATCTGGCTATTTAACCCCCCCAGTAACAAAGAATGGGGAAAATATTGTTGCATGGACATCCAATGCTTTCAAGAAGCAGAGGGCCCAAAATGGAAAAGTTGCGTGTTGCTGCGGAGCTGCTGCCCTGAACCAGACATTAAGCTGCTGTAGTGTTTCCATGGCTGAACAATGCTGGTAGTATCTGGGGCAGGTCTCAGTTAATTGTGTGTGTGCATGAGAGTAAGTTTCCCTGACACTGCCTCTGTCTTATCTGATCTGCTCAGTAAATTAACTTAGCAATATTGTGGTTTTGGTGTTCCTTTTTTCCCCATGAAAGCTTCTTATTATAATGAGTACTTGGTAGGTGTCAGATAACAGCAGAGAAGAGCTCAGACTATAAGGATGGACACTTCCAAGATACTTTTTCTTTCTCTTCCTTAATTTTACACTCATTGTTGCTGGTCTGCTAGGCTATTTGACCCTGATATTTTTTTGACTTTATATAAAAGTCAAGTCTTGAAAGTACTATTATTAGAGTATGACTATAACACCATATAACCAGTTAGAAAACTGCTTGCTGTGTTTCCACTTCTGCTGAGTGCCAAGAACGTCATACAAAGTGGTAAAGATCCTCAATAGCCAATGAATTTAGCAAAATCAAGAGCACTCAATACCTCTGAGGAGGTGCTCAGAATCTTTAAATAATAGACCTCTCAATTAAAAAAAAATTCTAAAAGCATTATTTGCTACTTACTGTTTTCATGATCCATCTTCGGCATAACTATATAGTAAACAAATGATTGGTTTAATGAAATATATATTAAAAGATAAGTTCAGAATATGATGTTATGGTACCCAAAAAAATTCTTGGTTGTCTCATGGATATGTTGTACGTGGAAGAAGAATATTCACTATGTTGCTTCTATCTTGACTGCTTTTTCCTCTCTTTTTTTAGGTCTTTTTTCAGTACCTGAAAACAAAAAACATCTCAAGTTTTTATAGTCATTAAACCTTACTCTACTCCTTTAAAAGAAAAAAAAAAGGATTTGAGGGTTTGCATTTGTATTTCCCTTAGCTTTCTTGCCCTTTAGGGTACATTTTCAGTGAAATTTTGAAGCTTTTTTCCATGACTTGAAGAATTACAAGCATAGCTTTTAATATGCAAACTCAGATTTTCGTGTGGGCTTTGAATTCCTGCCTCAGGATCTTTCAGAAAAACAGCAGCTATCATGAAATTTATGTTTAAAATCTCAACAGCTGACATACCTAGCATACAGTAGAGCAGACAGGATAACTGGAGCTGGCAGGAACCACACTGGTTCTGGAACACAGATAAAGTAACTGATGACATTTTTGTGCTTGTCTGACTTCCTCTCAGCACACCTACTGATTCTGAGGCTGGAAATGGTACTGCACCAAACTGCACCTGCTCAAAGCTCTCTATGCACAGTCACATATGGGTAAATTTAGCCATGAATAAATTATGTGCTAAACTATAATCTATTACTATAGAATAGATATCTAAGAAAAAAGAGTCACTTTCCCCCTAGCTTGGTGGGAGCTTTTATTGAAGCTTCAATTTCTTATCTCTGAGTGTTTTTTCATCTTGAAGACCTGGAAGCATATATTCAAAACAGTTTTTTGCTTCTCCTGACATTTTTTTTTTAAATAAACCAGATAACTGGCTTTCGTGAAATGACTTCAGTTACCTGATGAACTGCCTCTTCTGTTTTGAGCAGTTGACACTATTTTTTAGAATTTTGCAACACCTTACAAAGCTGGTGTTTGGTGTTTTTTGGGGTTTCTTTCTGGTTTTTGTGTTTTGGTTGGTTGGTTGGTTTAGTTTGGTTTGGATGGTTGGTTTAGTTTGGTTTGGATTGTTGATTGGTTTAGTTTGGTTTTGGTTTGATTTTGGGTTGGTTTTGGATTTTTTTAATGGAATGATTCTTTTACTGTTTTACAACCTCAGCTATGTCTGGTATTATAATCTTGTAGTGCTTCTGCTCTGATAAGGTGTTTATCTCATTAATGTTTTTTTATGCAAAACTTAAAACTTAGAAGTAACATGTTCTGAATGGCTATCCTCAGACTTAGAAGAAAAACTTCAGATCATCATGAATTGGCTTAAATTAATGAGATACTGAAAACAAGAAAATAGGATTTCTGATTGTTTCCTCTTTATCTTTGGAACCTCTAGACCATCAGGAGTTATGAGCTTTGTGTTCTTTAGTTTGTTGTTTCTAAGACTTGGATTAGAATACTGTCTATGCAGTTTTGCAAAAAGCCCCACGTTTGCTCTGACTGTAGTCTAAGTTCAAAGGTACCCTCAAGAGAAGTAGTTAGCAGAGGAGCAAGCAGAAACTAATAAATGTAGATAAGAGGCAGGCTTATCACTGCTACCTTGGGTTCAGTGCATCATGAACTATACTTCCAGCTGATTCTGTGTATAGGCAGATGAACTTAAATCTACTTGCTAAATAGACTGCAAACAATACTGAAATGGGGTTTTTTTGTAAGTAAATGATGCAGTTCACCTTGTATTTGTGTAAGGTCGATGCTTGGAATGGGGAGGAAGGGAGCACAAGTTAATGAAAATTTTAAATCTTGTGGACAATTTGTAGGGGATACTGGTGTTAACACCTATATGTTATACTGGGCTTCTGTAATGGAAAAAGAAGTACCATTGTTGCATCATAATAGCATATTATGTTATTTGGGCCTTGGATTGTCTTTTGTTCACAGCATTTTAAATGCATCTGGATTTTATGAGGCTAAAATACGCATTAAATTAACAAGCTGAAATTGCCATAATATTTCAGTTTTAAATGGTCTCAATTTGCATAAAATTTGTATGTGTTTCCCGCCAGAATTGGAATTACTAACGCAAAAACCCCAGCCAGAACCAATTGGTACTCTTAAAGATGCAGCACCTGACTTTTTCTTCTGATGTACTGTCTTCAAATTGCAACATTCTGATAGTGAGACACTTCAGTGCTACTTTCACAGATATGAAGATAATAGATTACCAAGGTTAAATGCCTGAGAGCACTGAAAAATGGCCTTTTCTTAACAAAAAGGCACTTTGCTGCTTAGACACACTGATGTGGAATAGTGAGTGTCCATCTTCTCAAACTAAGCGTTGTGTAGGTCTTTGGTTTGGGATTTTTTTCTTCCAAGAATGGTATATAACAGAGTCTTCTGACTTACATTTTAGATATATTGAGTTTCCCATGGAATGACAATGTTCTTTTTATAAAGACAGAAGTTATGAACTGAATGAATTTGAAATTCAGTTCAAATTGATTCTTTTGAAGAGTCAATTAGAAATTATAAAATAGAGAAGAAAAAGTAAATATAGATACATAGATAAGATATATAGTATGTAGATGATCCTTATTATACTTACGGGGAATCTTATATTGAATTTCCTTAATGCACTTTAAAACATTAATACCCCTGCTACTATAACTAATGTTACTTACCTATTATGTCAATATGGTGAGGCAAATATAATTTTTTTGTTATCGTTTCCATCAGCAAATCAGGGAAAAACACATCCCATTTAGAATATTATACTATGTTTGTTCCACCAACTTAATGTAATTGATCACAAACTATAAAAAGAGTGAAAATCACAGAGAGGTCTGAAAGGAACAGACTAAAAAGAAGAGGCTCATGGGAGATAAAGCCTGAAGAGGTTTAGATCTCCTTTCGATAATGGCAATATCATAGAAGAATTTCAGGACCTTACCTAGTGCAAATTCACATGGTATTTTTTCTTTTTGGCCATGAATATTAACTCATTATTTTCTTCTTGAAAAGCTTAGATGCAGGGATCCATGTTTGAAAATTCTTTGTGACAGAGAATTTAGTAAAAGTAAGAACTTCTACAGTGTTTTCAAGTTCCTCTTAAAGATTGTTTTGCTTTTTGTTTTGTTGTGTGGCAAACAGTGACAATAAAAAGACTGTTTAATTTAGAATTAACTTTGAAATTACATACATTTTATTTTATCCTTGAGTTAACTGTTCTGTACTTGAAGGTGCTTTTTACACAAATGACCAAGAACAGTAATCCACTTCCTTGTACCTCTTAGAAATCTGATAAAAACATACATTAAATTGAATTATTTTATGAATACAAAGTGTCAAGAAATGATTCTTTATAAAGACAGTCATGGAGAACATATTCATTTTGCCTCATACAGTTCTCATGGGATACAAGCAAACAAAGCTGTCTTGTTTCTGCAGAGCCTTCAAAATGCTGAAACACAGAGAAAATGTGTTATCTGCTTCTTGGTTGCAGTGTTCTAGTTCTGATAGTAGAGAGATGATACACAGTTCTTTCACATTGCAGATTAAAACACCAAAGGTATGAGTTTAGAATATCCGCAATGGATTTAGTTAACATGCTGCAAAAAACGTTTTGGACTTTCCTTGTACCTGAGAAGAATTTATTTCAAAGATGAAAATCTAGAAGATTCAAGTGGCTAAAGAAGATTTGCCTCCACTGAATCTATTTGGATTTTCTTCTGGGTAGGAATGATATCATTCCAGAATATTAAAATAGGCTGTATACTTCAGTTATATTGACACCAATACTGATTTCACTGATTTACTTTTATATTTGTGTTATGTTCACTTTTCTCATTTACTTCTTGTTTTCTTGCAAGACGGGAAGTACAGATTCTTGGCCTGTTAGAAAAATGGCATAGTGGCTTCTACTAAATATGCACATCTTCT
>NW_009735939.1:0-7885 GCF_000703405.1 Apaloderma vittatum | reverse complement strand
TTCCCTACAAGTGAAAACAGTTTGTTGTTTTTCACCTTTAGCTACATCTTTCCTGTTCATAAGCTTAATTTAGGAAATAAGTGGGGACATGGTGTGTTGATACCTACCTGAAGTTACCTTCATTAACAACATTTTTCAATCTTCTGATGAGCCACAAGAGGAAGAAATATGTGCTGATGTGTAAAACTTTCCTATATTTCACAACCTAGTTGTAGTACTTCTGATTCTCATGTTCACAGTCTGGGAGTATTTCAAATGTCTGTGTTCCTTAATATGTAGTGTTCAAGCTGATCTGGATTTGTATCTAACTTACTGTATTCATGTACCCTATTTTATATAATAATTATATTCTCTGGCATCATGTAGGCTCTGCAGGGAAAATCTTTGAACTAGAAAAATTAATAATTGGAGAAGGCTTTTTTTTCCCCTCTTGGACCTATATTCAGAGGGTTCTATAAACAGTGTTGTAGTTAAAATCTTCTCACTGAAGCTCTTTGAATAGCCTATGTATTTATCCATTCTTTTAAGGAGGTAAGAGAAGTGGTGAGTCATAATGCATGGTGCTTGTCTCAGCCAGAGCATATATTTCATTTGTCTGCTACTGAAAAATATGTTCCGTCCAAGTTTACTTTGATATTTATTAGACAGTGTGTAAGAACACCTCCTTCTGAGCCACATTAAATGATCAGAGAAGTAGACTGCAGTATTTTTATGTCCCTGATTCCAGGCTATCATGCTTGCTCTTCTCCCAAGGGGGTAAGACCAACATAGACACAAAGAGAGGAATTAATGTAAAAGGTACAGAGATTTCTCTTGCACTAATTTTTGTGAAGCATAATTCTAAACTTGGAGAATCAAAATGCGTGACAGAAGGTGTTACAAAGACAGAATGAGAGACATGGCAGAAGTAGTACAGAAATCTAAGGGCTTCGAGGTGACCATTGCTTTTAGTGTAGTAGATTGAGAGTTAGGATAAAAGATGCAGCTAAGCTACCTTCAATATAACTGCCATGTATTTGTTTTTTGCCTTCTTTAAAAATGATCTTTCAGAAATACTATGCATTTTATGTTTTTCTCTGAATATGATATTTCGTCTTTTCAGAGTTATAGATAGATGAACTTATGGAATTTTTTCAACAGCTATAACTGACTTTTTCTTCATAATTTTTCTCCTGATCTTTGATTTTTACAAGTTGTTTCATTATCCAGTATTATTTAACAAATAGTTTATGTACACATTCCAGCCATTTTTTTTTGCTAGTTGAGTTACGTGGTATTTTACTTTGACTTAATATTTGTTTACCTATTCTTGTTGACTTATTTTTCCACATCATAGCCCAAAAGCCACCAGAAGAACTTTCCATAGAGCTCTTGATCTTGCAAAATTTTCTTTGCTATAAAAATTCCTATGTAGTGAAGATCAGCTGTCTGTTGCCTTCTGCTTCTCCTTTTGCCTTCTACTCATTACATGTCCCATGACTGGGACTGCTTTATTTCTCAAGCAGTTGGATTTCAGCACGCTCAGTAATGGACTAAGGTAATGTGAAATTTGAGTATAACAGTCACCTCGAGTCCTAATTTTATGCTGAAATATTTTGCATTTTGACATACCTTTCCATGCACTTCTCTATATTTAGGCTCTTTTTTTTCCCCTGCAGTTGTTCTTTTGATAGCTGGGTTATATGTTTCTAGAAGATTATTCAGTCTCAGTAACAAAGAAGACTAAAACAAAATCTCTTGTCCTTCAAGATTTGACTTGTATCTTGGACTGAATGTTGATGTTAATGTCCCTCTCTTGATTCAAAAACTATGTGACCTTGATCTTTAATTTTCTGACCTGCTGTTACCTGACTGAGGTCACTTCAGAAATATTTCTTGTGATTCCTTTCAGTAACAAGGCAGAGCTGCAATCATGTGGTCTATCTTTCTCCAATAAGTTTTTAATGTCCTTATCAATTGAGCCAAATTTACAGAGGATTAGAAGTCATGTACGTAATTAAAATCCTGCAACCTTCTTGAGACCAGCAATTACCAGTTTTGTGTGGCCAGGTGTAGGATCTATAAGCACTTGCAGGCTTGCTGGCTGGCAGGAGCACATGCAGCCCGTACACAGGCACAGCACATGGTGGCACGTGTCCATCTGGGGCAGCTGGGGGGAAAGCTGCTGGAGAGGAACTGAAATATTTACAAGGATGCGAGAGGTAAAGACATAGAAACATGATTCTAAGGCAACTGAAATTGTAAAGGACACACAATATTACACAACTATTGCACTGCAGAAAACATCCTAGTAGTCGTAAAGCAAATAGCTGCAGTAGTTTCTTACCAGATCGCCCCCCAAAATCATCTACTGTGTCAGTAAAAACTTTCTTATAAAAGGGCTAACTTTTTGGCCATCAGAACTTTCTTCATTGCTGAAATTGGCAAAATATTTAGCCATTTATTTTTGCAAATTATATGTAAGCTGCTTCAGATTGTTATTGTTTTACAATAAAGACTAGATACAAACAGATGGTAGGCTAGAAGTTGTTTGATGTGTTCGCTTTGAAGATGTCTTCAAGTATCTGAAGTTCATTATTCACAGGCTGTGACAGACCCCCACCATTTCACATGCTCTCAACTGCTCTCTGATTGAATGACTGCAGCTTTACTAGGAAAGAACATTTGAAGCTTAGGTATCATATCAGCATTCATATGCAAACCCAGGTATTACCCTAAGGAGCTGACACATCACAACTTCTGGTTTGAACAAAAAATCTATTTTCATTGATGTTCATGGAGGAAAATACAGAAGAATTCTGCAGACCACTTGCACTATTATAGCTGTGATACATCTAAAGATGTAAAATGGAAATAGCCTAGAGAAATACAATGTCTTTTATTGTTAATAAATTACAGATAATCAAATCAAGGTGAAAAACCCTAAAGGCTTTGGGCGTTTTCTGTGTTTTTTGCAATTATATGGGCTGATCTAAAACCAGATTATTACCACTCACATCTATCCTATCTTTCAGAAATGTTGTTTTGTTCCTTACTCCAGGTTTTCCTTTTGCTCTGCTTGCGGTGAAGTTCAATCTGTCAAAAAGAACTGCAAAATTAGACAAATAATTGTTTATAATTTAGTTCTAATTTAATCTTTGTTATTTCATCCATGTTATGAGGTTCAATCTCAGTTAAAACTTAGATTATGGATCTCAGTTACATACGCCAGCCTGAAATTTGCATTTCTCCTCCTAAGCGACATAGAACTTAATTCTTTCGCTTTCAAGCAAATTTGTTTTCTATGACTTTTCCTCAAGGATTCTCCCTGGGTCTTGGGGTATTTTTAATGAAGTTCATAATACCTTCCTAGCTTTACATTGTAGATTTTTGAAGCGTTATGGCAAAGACCTGGTATCTGTTAGCAGTCGTGGAAAAATATGTAAAGAAGTCAAATTCAAAGGCTAAATGGCTCTGTGAGTCTTACGTAACTCTTTCTTACAAAAATTATCTCTGCAGCGCTTGCAAACGTTATTATCCTCAGTGTTCACATCTTTTGATTATGAAAATGGGAAAGTATTATTAACATACAATGTTCCTTTATCAAAATTTCTGGTTTTCAAAAAATGCAAATAGATTAAAAAAAATAACTGATTTAAATGCTTTCAATAAGCATACTCTGAGTCAATATTTAGACTGCTTGGTTTTGCTTTTGCTTTGGACTTGACTTTTCAAAGATTATCTAAATCAAGCAGAATCAACTGAAAAAAATAAATAAGATTGGCTAGAGACTACCAGTTTGCACAGGTGCAAATGGGTTTGATCATATGTTAATTTATTGAAAGCCAAGGGCACAGCTCCAAACTGCAAAACCAGATGCTCATCTCTTTCCTCTATGTGAGAGAGAAGGAAAGAGAAAGATAGAAAAGCCATGAACCGTGGGAGAATTCTGTGGTTTTATGATGTGAGGTTAAAAGAAATGCAAAAGATAAAAAACTGGAGATGGCTGCAAATTTATGGAGGCTGGTGTTTCTTTAAAGAAAACAAAACAAACAAACCCCTAGTTTATCTGTATGGTTTATATATACAACACAGGCTCCTGAACCTTTGCTTATTATTATTTTTGTTTTTCTCCCTATGCACTACAGTTCCAGCAAGTGAGATCCCCCCCAGCAAAATTCGTTTCCGTTCTCATCCCTCCCCTTTCCTCAGTCTCTGGTGGCTCTTGAATCGATTATGACACTCTGTATGAAACAATTTTAGGTCAATTCACGCTCGTTCATCTTCTATTTAATTAAATTCACTTGTTTTGTTAGTGGCAGCATAAAAATATCTGCTGCAGTTTATTAAAATTTTGTATTATGAATATTTATTTTAGATATAAACTTTCAATATATTTCAAGAGATAACTGCCTGTGTGGAAGTGGGAGAGAGAAGGAGAAAAAAACAAGGAGAAAAACTTCTTTTAAGGAAGAGGTGCAGACCTGCAATCTTGTGTAAATTTAAAATGTAATATCAAATGTATTGCAAGCTATAGCTGGCTATTTGAGGGGAAGAAGTTAATTAGTGAACCTCTCAAATACAATTCAAACTGGGTGTACTTAGGTATTTCAGAAATAATATATTTACCTTTACTGATAGCATTGACTTCCTTATTTCAACAACAACTTGCAATTACTTTTTGTTTTATTATAGCGTTCATGACCTCTGTTATTTTGCCCTCCAGGCTGTAGTAAAAGTGTGGTTCACCACTTTCCAAGTATGGCTTTCAAATAGTATCAGAAAGATATTTAAATCACTTGAAAACCTGTTTTTCTGTTGAAGTTCTATCTCCTTTCATCCAGTCAAGGATTTTATCCTGCTTTTCACAAATAGCTGTGCCTATTTGTTGTTTAAAATTCATTATGGCCAGAATTAATCTCTTGGTCTTCTCTTTTAAAATGTTTCCCTAATTCATTTTCCATCTTAGCCAACAACATCATCGTTCTCCAATTTACTTCAGTAATGTCAAGCTTAACCTCATGCTGTCTCTAGGGGGATGCTTTCACTGAGTTTCTTTCAAACCTTGTCAGTCCAACTGTGCACGCAGTCAAAACATTTGTGCAAGCTTTTATTATTGCCTACATTAACTATGACAATATCTGTTTTCTAGCCTTGCTTACAGCAGCTTTGCTCCTGGGAAGTCAGTGCAAGATAGTGCTGGTAGAGTCATCCTTAACTCACTTACTGGACATTATATTGACTCTACTTATGCTCCTCTAGAATTTTTAATCTTCTTTCCTGTTTTCCTCCTATGTCTTTCCAGCAATTCATCCCAGCAATCATTGTGAAATCTTATCAGCCCCGCAATCATTGTAAAATCTAATCAGATATAAATGTGACTTTTTAAATTTCTCCCTTCAAGTCACTTTTGCTGAAGTTATGATCAAATCAAGAAACCATACAAGTAGCCTTTTCACTGTGAATAGACATTAACTTATACCTAAGTATTTTTCCCGTTTTTTTTCCTGTTCCCAAAATGACAATGAAAAAAAATCAATAAAGCACTGCCTCTGAACTATATCATAGTTTCCTTTTTTTTTCCTTCTCATTCATAAAAAGATCAGGACTTCTAATAGAGGATCATCAGTGTAGACAGAGCTTTAGTTCTTGAGGGAAATGTCATGAAATTATTGTGTGTAGGCGTATTGTGATGGGAACAAAAGTTAGTCAAAACTTTGGGTTTGCCCAGACCTATTCTGTGTAGACAGTTCTCCAAAAGCTTAAAGTTTAAAAAATGCAATTTTTTTTTCAGAACTTTTAAACAAAGAAAGCTGTAAATGATTGATCAGACAGAACAAAAATGATAAGAATTCATGAAATATTCTCCCACTGTGGCCTTGCAGGCAAACTCCTATGTCTAAGTTTGATTTTTTAATCAGGTCAGTGGCTTTGAGTTGGAGCAAACTCTGCTAGGTCCCTTTCGGCCTCTGCAGAGCTTCTCTTCCTGTCCTCTCTGTGGTCTGCCTCAGAGATGGGAGTCAGTAGTACCACTCATATACCAGGTCTGAAGTGACAGGCATCTTGAGATGGCTCGTTCCCTGATGCCTGTCCCAGGGCTGCTGGTGTGGGTGCCTTTGCTGTGACTCATGCTTGGCTGCTCCCAGGGAAGGGACAATGGCTCCCTCCTGCAGGAGTGCTCCATCCAGAGCAGGTACCTTTTCAAAGAGGCACAGAGGTGATATACACAAACATCATAACATACAAACTGAGAATGAAGTACCATCCATTGCACATTCAAATAACTGTCTCGGACTGTTTGGAGAAATAAATTAATTTGGCAACATAAAGTCAAATTAATCTACTGATAACTAGAGTGAGGTTGTATCAATATTTGGCAGAAAAAGACGGGTTTGCGATCTTAATTTTTAATTGTCTACAAGTTCAGCAACTATCCAAGCAAGTATTGTGACTCTGTCTAATTGCTCCTACTTCAATGCCACCAGGTGTCTCTCTCTTTTCCCTTATTACAGAAAGAAGACCGTTTAGGCACATAACTTTTAGAATTCCATCGTTGTGACTTAGAGTTGGTCATATTGTCCAGCTTAAAGTTCTTCAGAAGCCTCTGAGTGTTTTGACATGAATTTTTAAAAATGAAAAATTTTGAGACTTAATTTCAAAATCAGTTTGGTTTTAGTTTTGAATGATCAAATATGACACAATAAGGAACAAACCAGCACAACCAACCACATTTTAAGATGAAAAAAATATTTCCACTGAAAGAAATGTCTAATGAAACATGGAAATGTTTCTCATCACTGGAATTTCCTAGAATGCAGAAATCCCTTACTTGCCAACATTCAATGGCAAAAAGTACATGGGAGTTCTCACAAACACAGCATTTTCTGCCAACTGCCTGCATTCAACAACAGCAGAAAATGGTGTGGCAGAAGCATTCTAAGCATGACCGGATGAACATCTAGAGCACTGAAGGGCCACATAGCTGGATCAGTCTTTATATATATTTATATGGATATATACAGTACAATGACTTTTATATAGCATATATGGTACAATGGCAATGGCTGCTATATTTTATGTATTTATTCATAAAGTGTGTACATACTGTATTTTATCTTGTCATAATCACAAAAAAAAAGATATTTTTAATATCTTTTCTCTAAAAGAGAAGCTGGTTAAAATTGAAATATTTTCTTATAAATCAAGAACATTATTATACACATGAAACACAGCAGTGATGATGGAGTCTGGATGTGCTTAAAGATAACAAATTCCTAGAATCAAGATCCTTAGTATGGCGATTCATAAAACCTTTGGTGAAGCAAAAAAAGTGGCAGATTAGCTATAATTGCAATATTACTAAACCAAGTGTTTTTTTCTTAATTTTTGACCTACTACTGAAGTCTAAATTTCGAGGAAAGACTAATCATTTGTTTAGTTCTAGTTAATTAATGTGTCTATGTGTTATTTAAGACCACTGTTGGGTTTTATTAATAATACTCTTTGTGTTTTCCTATTTTCTCACTTTCTAATAATGCATTTTTTGCCCGTTTTTGAACTCATTCATCAAGAATTTGCCCAATCAATCCTTTAAAAAAGTCTGATCTTTGCCAAAATTTTACCTATTTTCCAAATGTTTAACTGATTTTTTAGTAGTTGTAGAAATAGGAGGGAAGAGAGCAAATTATTTAGTATTAAATTTAAATAAAATTATGAAGAATTTACTAGCTTCACTGTCCATTGAAAACTTGGTCTAGATGGATGTAATCTGTGAGGAACTTAAGAAGAAGTAGCCATCAGTTGACTTCAGTAGGTTTCACCTTGGAACACTCAGATTATACCTGCATTCTAAATTTTCTGGACTCATAGTTAATTTGCGGTGCGGCTGACACGCTGGAGGGTAGGG
>NW_009735938.1:0-27143 GCF_000703405.1 Apaloderma vittatum | reverse complement strand
GTAGAAGCCACATCCTTTAGAAATTACTGTTTTCTTCATAACGTAAGAACATATTAAAGAGAGGTATCATGAACTAGGCTGTATTAGGCCTGTATTTTATACATCAGAAAGTATTTCCTACATTTTCTAAAAAGTGAATTCACCAAAAAGAGTTGTGATTTTCATACTGAAAGATGAAATGTCCTATTTTTAGCCAGAATTACAATTCTGGCTGACAGTCATAGCTGAAGAGCTGACAAGTACAGCACAAACAGCTTACTGTGGAAGTAGCAATTAGACAGAAAAATCCTTTTTTTACCAGGCAGCATTCACAGTTTTTCACAAGCATTCTTCTTTTACTTCATCAAATATCTATATTTAGACACACACATGAAGAACTAAGATAAAGTTATTTTCCTTTTGGATATTTTGCTATTTTTCAGACAGAAACACTATGGACAAGCATGAGTACACTAGAAAAACCCTAGAAAGACAGCAAATAGAATGTAAATGACTGACCTCACAGATCATGAAGTAAATCAAGAGTCCCTTTTCACTTTAATGAAACATTTTTTTTCTCAAGAAAATATTTGGATTTATTTATTCTAGGATCAATACACATGATTAGGCATGAGAAGAGAGGATTTATTTTTTGTCTCAATTTAGGAGTCTCTTAGGTTATTCTTTTGATTTATTTTTTTTGTTGTTGCCTTCATTAATATCTCTGCTAAACTAATCCTCTTATCTTTTTATCTTGTTTTTGTTGCTGTGGTACTTGTGCAATTAATACCTTCTTCTGTGCATGGCTACAATAAGGCAATAATTGCACCTTGATGTCCAAAGGTCCAGAAGGAAGCTTCAATATCACGGTGTTGAGCACTGGGACAGCTAACAAGGTGACTTGCCCCAGACTGGGCATATCTGAGAATGAAATCCATAGCACACAGTGGCTTGGTCACTACAAGGTCCTGGGCACCGGGTAGATCTGAACCCTGCCCATCACTGTGGGGTTTAGGCCTTAAACCACAAAATATAGTCTAGTGCTTTCTCCTGAAGGAGGAAATTTGAACCTTTTATTTGAAAAAGCAACATAGGCTATGAGGAAGTGAAAATAGGAAACAGGACAGAAGAGGAGGAATGTTTTTTGGTTTTAAAAGAAACTGGGGGAGAAGTGTTTCCCCGTAGATTAATGAGGAAATACCCACTCACAATTCACAGGCCCGTGTACAGGGCTCATTCTCTGACTGAGGAATTTCCAACCCCTATTTCCTAAATTTTAAGACAAATATTAAGGCACAGATATAACTAGGAGATCGTATACCATGAGTAATTTTGAAAAGCAAGATTATAAAATAATTTGTGACAAGACTGATCCAGGAACATCTTTTTGAAGTTGTCATGAAAAATGGATGAATAATGAGGAAATACATTACAGTACCTTATCTAATCTTTACCAGCAATGGCCAAATATCAATAAACATAATAGAATTTACTCAAAAGAAGTGATTCACTTGGTGGTATACTGAATGTCTTAACTTCTGTACCTCATACTCCATATTGATATAATTGGGATCAGTAGGAAAGACAGCAGGCATTTCTGCCTTAAAAAGGTTTTTCACTGCAGTTTCTGAAAGATCGTCTTGCTATATCACATTTCCAAGAAAGGAATAGACTAAGTTGTAATTATTTCACCCTGCAAGGTCACCAAGAGACATCTTTGTTAGCTGAGTGGTCATACTTAGACACATGTCTGGAAGTTATGTTACTTCATTAAATAAAATTACATGAATTCTTACAGAGGAAATCTCCAGGTTGTTACAGCAAAGTGGATTGTTACTTCATCTTCTGATCCATGACGCTAATGGAGCAGATGATTTTAAGTAGTATTTCTCATAGAATAACAATAAGAAAATCATGAAAGTGTAAATGACTGAGCGAACCATCCTCTTGAAAAAGCCACCTAACATTAGGCCCCCAATTATGCTCCTTTGTAAGCCTTCACACTAGAGAATATTCCTTCAAAGCCAACGCTCAGAGACTTGTAGGAGAATTTAAATGTGTTAGCAGTGTTTCATTTGCTTTCTTAAACTGCACTTGCCCTTTTCAGGATGCAAAAATGTGAGCTGAGAATAAATCTTGGTAATTAAATGAACTACAGAAAGCGCAGAATAGATTAATCAGACAATGATAGTTCGTGATTGGTTTTCACAAAACAGTGTGAATTAGTTTTCTTTTTCCCACACTACAAATCCTCCACTTGTTGTAAATTATGTCATGTTGTGGCTGCCGTTTACAAATAAACATGCATGACATTACAATGACACAAACTAGCATCACAACAAATTATAGTGGCTTCCATTTTTCATTACATAATCCATTTTAAACTCCTCGTCTATTTCCTAATAGAATATATGCACCTCAAGAGCTAGAACCCTGCCTATTTAAGGAATTCTTTATGACTCAGACAACTGTGATTAAAAGAAAAATGCAATCAATTGGCAAGTATTATATTTTTAATGGACACAGTTGTGCCTTTGCCAGAAGTTTTGTGGAAGATCTAGATTTGAAGCCCTAGAAGTCAAGAACCTGAAAGGGAATGGACTCTACAGAGAAAATATAAAAGCACAATCAGCTTCTCAACTTTTCTTATCTGCATGGGAAAGAAAATAGACTTTTCTGTAGGCAGAGACAGCAGCAAATTGAAATATCCTTCCCTTGGCTCAGCTGTCCCGTGTCTCAGTGAAAGAGAAGACAAAGACCTACCTGGACCCCGATACCAGCTGCATGCCTGATTGTGAGGTATTCACTCACCTCTGTGTGAGAGCGCTCCTCCTGCTCCCAGACCACAGGAAAGAGGCAGGTCTTCCTCTTGGAATCTCTATCTAGCTTAGGGTAGGAGGAAAAATGAAGTTAGGAAGGGTAGAAGAAATAAAAGGAGGAAGGAAAAAAGGATGAAAGAATGGAAAGACAGAAGGAAGGATGGAAGGAAAGAAGGGTCTAGGATTCCTAGCAGTCTACTCTGCAAATAAAATACAGCCATTTTCAGAAGCAGAGTGAGGCAAAGTAAATCTTCTTCCCTTTATTTTGTTAAAGTCTTCACAAAGCTTTCCCTGAACATTATATTGAAGGAATTTTCATGTCAGAAATTTTCTGAGATTTAAAAATATTATCTACTGAGTCATGCAGATGTCTCCACAAGTGTAATTTTAAAAAATGAGAAGAAACATAGTGCTTAGCTCCATCATTACATAGACATAAGCTAAATGTGAGAGTCTCCAGTACATCCAGCCACCCATTGAAAAGTGTTAGAAGAAAGAATCGTCTCAGATCAAGAGAAATGCACAAAATAACATTCTTTCTGTACAAGATCCTTTTCACTGCACACTTGATGTTCTCTTGGTTGCAGAACAAGACAGGTACAACCTAGACTGTCTTTCATGTCCCTCAGTATTATCTTCAGTACATTTTGCATCCCCGAGGTGATATGAAAAATTGAATTCCTGAGAGATAAAGTAAAACTATAATACCAGTTAAGACCTAAGTATTCTATATGAGTGATTTAACCTTTCTGGGGTTTTGTGCCAGCTGCAACTATTCCTCTGAACAGAATATGGCCACTGAAATTTGAATCCTGTTTTACTACAGATGATAGCCCTGAGATTACATCCATTGAGTAAATGGTATTTTTACTTTGCTTTCTGAATCATGTACTTGTTGTAGAACCAACTGGATAAATGAGAGTTCTGTGCTATATCAGATATATTCTGTATGCAAGACTATCTTTTAGTACTCTTGATTTTAAGTAAGTTCATTAAATACTGAAAAAGCTAAGTCAGCAGAAGCCAAGACTGCAAATACAACTTTAGTGCCTGTCTGTAATTAGCTTAGACATCCAGACAACAAAGGATGCTAAGTTATTCCTCTCTGACAGTATCATAAAGAGGGAGAGTCAAAAGAAGCCAAAGCAGGTTAGTGTACTACATCGAGTGATTTCCATGGGGAGAAACGTAAGTCATTGTGCAACATGCTGCTGAGACACCTGAATGTTACTGGTAAAGAATTCATTACTGAACACATACTCGTTTCTCAATGAACCCATTTCTAACTATGTCTTCAGCTAATTCGTTATGACATGGCTCCAAGATAATAAAAGATTTTCCTTTGGCATTCAGACACTTAGGTACCGAAATATTAGCTTTCTAATATAAGTAAAGGATTTAGCTTTTTCGCTTAGACATACCTGTTTGTGTTCACTGGAATAAACGAGAAAGATGACTATCTTTCTCCATCATCTGTGCAGTATCAGCTTCACGAGTACCTAGTAATTAGGGCTCGTAAATCTTGCTGATTAATATCTAATTTTAAAGCTTCTCATGGTGACTCACCTCACACTCAGCATAATGCAAGTATTCCTGTGTAAGCAGCAGGGCTCATTACAGACAAAGTACACAAACTGATTTAGGGGAAACTCATTTTTCCATGGTATGAACTTTCATTTAAACAAAGAACAGAGGTAAAAATCTAACAATAACCCTAAGTTCTTAATGCTACACTAGTAGAACTGAGGGAGCTGAGTTTAAAAATCATGATCTCTTTACTCCTTCCTGCCTTCCTGACTCTAATGTTTCAGACAATTAAACTCAACACATACCATCAGTATTTAACATTTCAGTTCCCCTGAGAGCACAGGTTCTGCATATCCTTGCCAGGTCAGTGTTGAGCATACTAAGGGCTAGTTCATCTTTAACAGGCAGAAACAAATCATTTCACTGCCAGACTTACTGGGGCAGCTTGTACCAGTAAGCGTCTTGGAGTCCTCTCAGTAAAACTGCTCTCAGTGGAAGCTTATGATGGTTATATTTTTTTTTTTTAAATGTAATAACAATGTTTTTCTATTGGTGTCTTTAGTATATCAGGTTAACACTACAGGTGAGGGATTAAGACTTTGATGCAACATGGGAAAGGGCTGTCTACTTCTGGCCTCTCCCCAATGAGCACTTTCTTGTAGGTGCCCTTATGTGCCTCCCCACTCAGCACACTGGCTGACAAACAGCTCATGAAGGGGTGTATAATACCCTCGGGTGTTGTACAGGAAGTCCTTATAATTGTGTTTCAGGGATAAAGACTCTATGGCAGAGATCAGGTTCTAAAAGACAAAACACAAGAACATTCTCTTTTTATTTTTTCTTAAATCGGAGACAAAGCTTCTGTTTATTTCAGTGGCATTGCGTAAGGTCCCAGGGGACTAAGGTCTAAAGTAACTGCACCCTCAATATCATAGGCCAGTGAAAATACACGTGCCCTGAGGATCACTGTAAGTGTAGATCTTGTTTCTCTGAGCACAAGACTACTAGTGTCATCTGAAGACAGAAGGATCTAGGCAATGCTGATTGCATCTGCTGTATGGAAACAGGTCCCCAACGAAATCACAGAAAGATGGCAGCTTCCATTCTAATTACTCGGGAAGAAAATTTTTAGATTATTGTTTCAGTATGCTTGTAAATTTATTTAATATAATACAGAAGATGCAATCTGTTCACCAAAGAATGATTAGTTGACATGTAAAACCTGTTTGTCACATACCTAAAGCTGATATTGGATACTCATAAGCAACAACCGTTGATGTCAGCGATTTGGATTTTTTTTTTCTTTTTTTTTTTTTTGCCATTAGTATAAACAGGACAAACAGGAAAAAAAAAAGAAGATAATACAACAATGAGAAAATGGGAATAAGAAATTAATATTGTTCTACTTCTTTTTCTTACAAAGAAGAAGCTTTGACAAAAAGTTCTATCAAGTAAGGGCAGGGGAGAAAAGAAAAAAAAAGAATATAAAGAATATTATTGTGGTATTGATGTAAGCGATCAGGCAGAAATTCAACTGTTTACGAAGTAGCTGAGGGATGTATTGTATAGTCCACAGGAATTTGCTGCTTGGGACACAGGGAGCTGACCTGTGAACTCTTGTGTTTCTGAGTCTACCATTTAGTTGGTAGAGGATTGTCTAAGGGCACAGACGTTGCCTCTCTCATAGAAGAAAATGTCAAGCCACTTCATAACAGAGAATTTCAAAGGACTTCCAGTTGAAGGGTTCATTGATATCCATGTCCAAAAATGCCTGGCATGTCAGTTTTTATCATGTTCTTTTTTTTTTTAATCATCATGTACTGTTTTTATCATTAGCTCCCATGTTCTGTCAGGACTTCTAGGTGCCACAGCTTGTCCAAAGTAGTTAGGATTAGGTTCTACTGCCACCATAGACCCTGCTGGTTGCAAATGCAGGTAGAAACGAAGCATATGTAAAGCAATAAGTAGTCTTCCTGTAGGAATCTGGAAAAGGCACAGCTTCCTTAGCAGAATTTGGGGACAGTCATTTTGTCAAGTCTCGGGCAGGCTTTTCACACTCCCACCTTGTAGGAAAACCATGCTGCATGGTATTTACAGATGGCTACTGAAGAAACTAAGAATTATATCTTTCCACGATGGAAAATTTCCCTATTCTGTCATCCTGATTTTAAAGGTCCTTCATACATATCCAAAGCATACAGGAGAATCTGTTTCTCAGTGCTACTAGAATTTAAATGTCCTGAACACAGTGGCTGTTCCAGATTAAGTCTGATCCTCACACTTCAAACAGGAAAAACTCCCATTAAATATCACCTCCAGCTCCTTTTCTTCCCCTTTTCCCTTTAGTCATTTTTCTTTTCATCTCTTCTTAGTTTTCTTCTCTTTGATATCTTTGCTTCTGGAATGGTATCTGTTTAAGCATACTGCAGAAAAAAAAAAATTATTTTAAGCTGGTCAACAAAAATTTCCAGCTATGAATCAATAGTACATCTACAATGTATCATGCTGCATATGATTTCTCAATGTGATAAATACAAACAGTAAGAGATTCCAAGACTGACACTCTACCAATAGAAGCATTTTTCACCTATTTGAGGCAAGTAGGGCTATGGAGTTTACAACAACAACAGATTCCTGACTCACAGCTCAAGTCTATCAACTGTAATATTTCTGCTATTTCGTGGCTGGGCTTCCTTCTCTAATCCACAGTGTAGTGAAGACCAGAAAGACACTCTGCATGTTACATGTTGCTTGGGTTTTTAGGCTTGGGGTTTTTTTCTCACCCAGCATTGTTTTGGTTTTGATTTTACTCCTTGTACGACAGCAATGCACTGAGTTCCCAGTGGATAGGAGGGACCTTGCTGTAGCAGGCACTGTAAGGAAAAAACAGTCCCTTCCCCAAGGGCTTACTTAACCTTTTTTAATTACTGATTTGGTTTAAGATTACAGTCCTCCCAATGAAGTATTCTCTCAGTCTTTTCCAAGAAGAGAAAAACTAGACTATCCTCTGGCTTATAAAATAACTTTGAATTTTTCTGTGATGTCCCTTTTTCATCACATTTTACATCAGTTGTTTCTTGTGTTCAAGGCTTGCCCTGAACTTACTGAGATAAATGAAAACACATGACATGATAGTATGAATTTATCCTTCCCCCAGCAAAACCCAAGCCATTTGAACTGCTTTAATTTTTGCAGTTATTGCCAATGAATTGCACTATCTCAGGCATTGAAATTCTTCCTGTGAATACAGTACATTTAGCAGGCCGTTCGTATTGCAACAGAGACCAATGGGGTCACTAGTAACCAGAAGTGTACTCTACATATAAAGGGCTCTTCTTCTTTTTTAGATTCTCAGAAACCGCAAAAATATTACTTATCTGACATTAACAACTTGGTTTAGCCTTACTTTAATAATTCAAGCTTTGTTACATTCAGAATTAGGAAGTTAATATTCTACTATTCTGAATAGAAAATTAAAGAGAACTACGATTATTTCACATCTGAAATATATTTCAGTAAAAAATCTGTATATTTGGAAATAATGATATGGTTTTGATTTTGCTCTTTAGAGGATGGCATGATGTTTTCTTCTGACTTTCACTGAAAATAATGGAAAATTTCAAGAGAAATTAAAGTTTACTTTTATACCTAAAAAAGGACATTGAAAGCTTTCTTTATTGAACAAAACAAAAGTGGTGTTCATTCCTTTAGATTCATGAGCTGCTCTACTAAACCACTACTCATCAGAATATGTTGTTTACTGGTATTACAAATATAAGGAATCTTTGTCTGATTGTGAAACTCGCCGCAGAGAGTATTACGCAATATTGTTTTAAAGATCATTCTTTTAAGTATTTTATTCTCTGTGCATTTAGTTAAACTAAGTTTAGACCCATCTGAATGTGGAGTCCAAGGGGGAACAAATACAACTCCCATTTTCTGATTACGGTACTTATTATTGAATAGTGCATTATACTGAGACACTTCAGTCTCAGTGAAGAGATCTTAGATTTTTGAGTCTGGATAAGATTAAAATTATCATTAATTAAAGACAACAACAGTAAAAATATCCAATATAAGCAACACTTTCTTCAGTTCACCACTGAAATGCTGTTAAAACTGGTGTATACATCATCAAGATGTATCTGTGTTAAACAACATGACTGATTCCGTATTCAGTCATGTTATTAAGTTGCAGTAAAGATGTATTTACTGGAGGAGGAAAAAGCTAAGGATTGACAGGCTCTCTGCTTCTGCACTAACACTGCTGAGTTTTCAGAACAAGCTACAGTCCTTACTGCCAGCACCAAAAAGCAATCATTGAACCCACTTTAAGCCTTCAAGCAGTGCTGTGAAGCACATCTTCCAAATGTCTGCTTTTTAGAGCAAATATTGATCCATACAAACCACGGAAATGACAAAACAGGCTGAACAGGCTTTACATTTGATTTACAACATTCTCCCAAGCACTTTTACCAGCAGAAAAGTAAAAGATTTACACGTTAAGATTTATCTCTTCAGTTCTTGAATACTTGTGGCTTTAAAAAATGAGCAGCTACAATGTCAATTGGCTGCAGTTTGTGTTTTAAGGCAAGCCACATTTTTGGCAGTCTGATTTGTTTGTTTGACAACAGAAATGTTAAGCACAGTACAATTGCTGCTCCATCCTAACCTAAGGGAAGAGAAGGCTGAGAGGAGACCTTATTAAATGGATCTAAAGGGTGGGTGCAGGGAGAATGGAGCCAGACTCTTTTCAGTAGTGCCCAGTGACAGGACAAGGGGCAATGCGCTCAAGCTGAAACATAGGAAGTTTCATTTAATGTGCTGCTCACATCACATTTCACAGGCTCTCAATGCTATCAGAAGCAAACACCACAGAGATGAGTAGCTATGTGGTTAATTAAAAGCTGTATAGTAACTCGATGTTCCATACAGATGGCACTGGCTCTAGGCTCTAGGACTGTTTCAGGTCTTCATGCCAGTGCAATTTTTTCTGCTGTTCATCTGAGGTATTTTCTTTTTTCTCCTCACATTTTGCTTGCTGCCAGGCTCAGAACTCCTTCCTTTCAAGCATCTTCATGCCATATCCTGGTGGCAACAGTTTGGGACCAGGATGGACAGGGCGGGTGGCAGTACCATCAGCAGTGACCAGGGCAGAACTAACCTACCGATTTCTTAACTTGCCTTCTCCTCTCTTGTGCTAGGACTGACATAAAAAAAGTGGTGATGGAGGTCCCATCCTGTGAGACATTCAAAGTCATGCTTGATGGGTCTCTGAGTGACCTGAGCTGGTTAATGATGTCCCTGCTTAGTGCAGGGGGATTGGACTGGATGACCTTTAAAGGTCCCTTCCAACCCCATACATCTGATAATTCTATGACTACGTTGTTCTGCAGGCTGTTGCTCTATAAAGTTAATAAAACAAAGGGATATGCAGTTATCCCAGAATATTTTTTGCTGCTTTGGAGTTGACAGGCTGGGTGGGGAGATTCTTTTTCTCCTCTTTTGATTGTTATTCTGTGTTTGCATTTCTTCACTCCCTGCACACATGTTCAGAGTAAGAGCTGAAAAGCAAGCTAATAAATAAATTGTATGTATTCCTGAAATATTCTTTGCCATATATAAAAGATGATTGATTTCTTATACAATGAAGCTCTCAAAGCATCAGCAAATACAATAATCGTATTCACTTTGAAAATTGGTGTGCTTTTCTACTGTTCCTTCTAATGTAAAATGGATGAAAATTTTAACCTTAAAGAAAATGTGAGTCCCTTTTGCAACACCCTGGTGAGTAACAAAATGTGTACTTGCACTTTCTTCCACATCATGATGTTACTGCACAAGACAAAATAAGTGCCATCTTCTTTCTCTTCTTGCCTTCATAACAAAGCACTGTCAAAGCTTGTAAAACTGAACTGCAAATAACTTCACTATCTTGCACTTATTTATAAGTTCACTTAGTTCATGTTATGGCAGTTCATGACATGAGAGCAAAGGCTGCTGTAAACTTTGTAGGGCTTTGAAACAGGCCTTTGCGTGTAGAGGAGTGTGAGGGAACAGGGGAAGGGTGATGTTTCTAGAACTAGGACAAGTCAGCCTGGCCCCTGAAGTACTTCAGCTCATATTGCTGTTGAAAGGTTAATTCCTGATAAATATAAGGAGAGGAAAACAACTGATACCAGTTTGGCACGTCCTTTCTAAAAAAAATCAGCCAGTCAATGTTCTTTATGATTTGCTCTTGCTTGCTGATACACAGGAGAACAGACCTGGCTTTACTTGATGCTGAAAAGAGGATAGGCTTTGGGCATCTGCCCCTTTGCTGGTTTTAATATTCTTTCCTTAAGCATTTACTGTTGTTAACTTACACAAGAGATACTGGACTAGATGAACTTTGGTCTTATGTATTATCACTATGTACTTGAAGGCTAGCAGCACTTCTAAAATAAATAAGTCACATGTATTCTAGAAAGCAATTATTGTACAAAACATAGTTTAGAATGACAAAGACTTATTTGTTACAAAAGATGCAACAGTGCAAATCACTCAGAGAAATGTTTTCAAAATCTAGTAGCTCTTCCTTAAGAATATCCTCATTATTATCAGTTGCCTTTAGCAATATTTAGGCTAGAAAGACTCTATGCTATGTCAGAGGCTGCAGATAATTAACTGCCAAACTGGAAATTCGGTTACAGAAATATATATGTATTCAGAGATAAAAAAAAACAAATAATGGAACCAGAATCACCAAGTAAGTATAGCTCCTTTGACTTCAGTGAAATGCACTGACAGGAATCAGCTAAATATCTGTCCATTGGCTTCTCAGTAGTTTTATCTGATTTATATCACTGTATAACAGGAATAGGATTAATTTTATCCCTATTATAACTCCAAAGGCTTCAAAGAGGTTTTTTGAAATATTGAGGAGATGAGATACTCCTAAGCATATATTCCTCTCAGAAATTCACCAGATTCCACTTGAAAAATACTGCATAACTCTGAATGTCTTTCTAATGGAGTTGTCCTACAATAAAATATGCCTGATTAAGTGCTCCAAGAAACATTATCATTAAGGCTCTATGTCTGGTGAATATCATTCTCAAAACTTTTATTTCCCTGATTGTGATGAAAGAGACATAACAGTCAGTTTGTGATGAATCTTGAATGGCTGGACCTGATTTACTGTTGAATTGCTGCATAAGTCACATTTTATTCTGCTACATATTTTCTAACAAAAAAAAAATCTTAAGATTTATTTGTTCTGTTGATGCTTTTATCAAAGGAAAAATGCATGTCTGCACCATCTGACAGTCTTTACATGAAGAGGTTGCTAAAAAATTAAAGTTTTAGTATTCCTCCAATACCAATTAACTTAGATAACAACCAGGGTGAAATAAAGATTATGACTCATTACTGTAGTCCTTGAAATATAATTAGACTGCCATTACAGACTACATGAGAGCTGAGATTTCCAGCTTTTAGATTCAGATATGTACATGAGCTACCTCTTGGCTATATGTTGAAAAAGATTCAAAAGCTGTCACCTTCCTACTACCATCCATTTTGGTTTCCATTGAAAGGAAACTCAATCATGCTAGCAGGAAGAAAGCTACAGCATCCTTCAAAAACAAGTCTTTCATCTGGCTGGGCAGAAAAAACTTATTTTGCCACAGAGTACTATGTAGCTGCATATGTTCAGAAGCAATCCCAGCCTTTCACCACATGTCCCCATGTGTTGCCTGGTCTAGTCAAGAGGTGGCGTCCCTGCCCATGACAGGGAGGTTGGACTAGATGATCTCTAAGGTCCCTTCCAGCCTATTGCCATTCTATGATTCTATGTCCAGGCTACGAAAATCATCAGGAGAAGGTTTACTGGAAGCATAACTCAAGCAAAAACTCAGGTCTAGATCTTTAAGTGCAAAAAAAAAAAAAATGTTCTCTCAAGTTCCATGTCAAGATCTATGCAAAGGTGCAATCGATTTATGGTTTCCAGTTAAATTTGGAACATGGAATTAGAGGTGCTTGACTGAAGTCCATGACTAAGATGTTCAGAGCTTTTAAATTATATCCAATTATTAAGCTCCAGCTATTGCCCTAGAGACACACTATCTCTTCAGAGGTTTACATGCATACCTGAGCACCTCTTATAAAGTGTTACAGGGCTGTTGGGGGAGTACTATGTATGTGGATAAGGCACTCTTAACCCTCAGACCTGTGCATAACCAGGCAATTAGAAAATCACTACAGATTAATTGGAGGAAGAGTTAAGAAAAAAAGAAAATTTAGAATCTGAGTCATTCTCAAATAATTTTTTTTTTAAAATTAGATCAGACAGATTGTCTCTATCCTTCACCTGTAACAGGAAAGAATCAAGGTTTGTGCAATGCTTCCTCCCCACGCCACACATCAAACAGTTGCAATATAATGAATGGGTTCATCTATGCTAGCAGTCTCTGAAGTGGGATGAAGTGGGATGTACGAGAAGATGTAGCCTTAAAGATGTCACCAAGGAAAGATGAAACAGTGTCCCATGATTAGGGATGCACCTTCCCAGACTTCCTGTCTCTTTGCTAGACAACAGCACTTCTTGTTTTTTCACAAACACTTGGTGCACACAACTGTATGTGTTCATTGTTCTGTCAAGGCTTGTCTTAGCACAAGACAGGATGGAGACAGAAGGGTGATTTTAAAATACTCCATGCAAGAACTTTGCAGGGAAAAATAATAATAATTTTACAAGGCTTAATAAGAAAAAAAATCCTATTCTGCCCGACAGAGTATTAAAAAGAAAATTATGTGTCCATGTTGTATTCCAGCAGCAATGTGAGCACGTTATAAAATAGGAAATTACAAGTGTTCCTTATGGTGGAACAAAAGACTTTATTAAAGCAGATTTTATTTATTTATTTATTTATGGCCTATATCTTCTGACTAGGCAACGCCATGAGCACAAAATTTTCAGTCACAGTATTTTTTATTTATTCTAGTCCAAGACAGGATCTCTAGGGAAATGATAATCCCTGAAAATTTGAGAAGTCCAGTTTGTGTAACATGCAAAGAAACGCTACAAGAATAAATGTTCGCTACTGTAAATTATTTGTAAACTTAATGAGGTGAAAATCTATAAGACATTTTGAACATAGTACATTAACTGTAAAAATATAATGTACTCTGAATTAAAATTATATGTACAGCCACTGATGTAATGATTTATGGGAAATACAAACTTCACTAGATTCACAAAATAATTAAGTCACGTGGGAGTAAGGGAAGCACTTCAAATATGTGGTTGAAAATACAGTGTGCAGAAAAATTTGGCTAAAAACAATCGTATCTGAATGTAAAGAAAAACAAATGAAAGTACAAACAGCACTTGTAATGTGCCTGTAGCTTGAAATGAAATATTTACATAAGAGGAAAAGCTTAATAATATTATTTGCTGCTGGATTTCTTCAGAAGTGTAAATGCTTTTCTGTAATTCGTCAAATTGACCTATAAGATGAATGTCAACTCTTTTTTTTTTTTTTAAATTTGACAAACAGGTAAAATTTTTCCAGCAGGTAATTTAAAAATTCTGAAGAGAATTTAAGTTTATTGACATTACTCTTATTTTCCTTAGTTATCTCACAAAAATCCCTTGGAAATAGACGACAAATTTCAAAGTATCCATGGCTCCCAGTCTGAAAATTGCTGTGTAATATTCCATTTATTTAGTAGGGATAGTAGTGAAGGAGGTAGTTTCCATAAAACTTTAAAAAAAGTTATATTTGACATTCTAAATGAAGTTCTGTACAATATCATATTCAAGGTGTGAACATGGGTCAATTTTATCTGTATTATGTAGAAATACAGGGTCTGGTAATGATCTAGATATGACATGCATGCAGGATGTGGTGGCTAGTATTAAAAAGTGAACAGCTCTGATTCCTACAATAGTAGGTATTCCAAATGAAATGAAAATAAATACTTGTTACATAACCTAAATATGGTAAATATGGTCTTTTGAGGACTATTAGAAACACAGTCTTCTTGATATCAGGACTTACACAAACTGCATTTCATTTGTTTTATTGTGTCACCCTAACTGGAAATACAAAGCAGAACTAATGTTTCATGAACACTTCAGCATCTTTTTGTGCACACAGTTCATAGTTAGACATGCAAGTGGCCTTCATATATCTAAACTGGCCCATTGACAATAAACTGCTTTTCAATTCATTATGGTCAAAAATTGCAAATAAAAATAGAAATTAAGTGGTTATGTTAACATTTAAATTGCTAAACTTAGGTGTGAGGAAGTTTTCTGCTTTCTGCTGTGTAATGAAGTGTTTACATCGAATATACTTCAAAAACTTCACAGCAAAAACGACAGAAACTGAAACTAAATTTCTTTCCTCTGCTATTACATGTATTCACAATGATGCAAAATATATTGTCGTAGGTAGTATGAAACCAAGAATTTCCTGACCACCAGAATATCAGACAGATATGGTTCTAATTGTAATAAGGGACTCCACAGATAGACAGTGCTGTGAAAGGTTAAGGTTACCATCTGGAACAAAGCTCCCCTGAGTTTGTCTGAAGTAAATCAAAACATATTCTTCAATGACTCTTCAAATCTCTTTGACCTTATTCTGGTTTTTCAGGAAGGTTAGAAAGTTAGAAAAGGCTCTTTTTGTTTTGTAATTCAATTAAAATCAGTTTGGATAAGGATAATACTTTCATGGATCATAAAACATACAAGAACTGAGATAAGTAATATGACTGTATTGACATAATACTGATGGAATGTTTGTTGTTAAAATATTTTAAAATAGTAATTTGATTGAAAATGTTAAAAATGTGAGGTTTATTCCCTTTGTTCTTCTCTTTTTTTTTTGTAACATGACACTCTGTTATTTCTCCCAATGATTTTACAATTGGTATAAATCTGCTTCTTAAAATATGACTGAAACTGTTATATCTACAAACATGAGCAAACAAACTAGCCTTTTATTCAGTATTTTTATTTCATCAAAGGCAGATAAATTATTTTTATATAAGACTAGATCTCCTTTCCTCTAAAATGCTGAAGCTCATTCTTTTCTGATGCTTAGTACATCCACATTCTTTAATAAAAAATGGAAATGTGAACTTTCAGACCCTTATAAAATTCCAAGTCTCTGCATTCAGCTTTAGATGTTGACTACATTTTAGGAATTCTGAAAAGAAAGAAAATAAGTTCTTTGAAATAGGAATTGGATTCAAATTCACATCATTCCCAGAGAAATACAAACTAAACTGTTCAGTAACACGAATATAAAAAGGAGCAGGTAATATACACATACCAAGTTTAGGTAATGAAATAGATAAATCTGGATGCTGGTCTCTTCACAGTCCTTTACCAGCAGGGGTGAACCATATCCTCCATCTGTGAGTCATGTATCAAAATATTTTCATGGCTTGGAAATGTGGTGTCTTTCAGAGGTAAAGGGAGATTAGTAACAGCTCATGAGTGGAAAAGGACAAGAAGCCATTTATCCTTATTGAGGTGGAACTAGTCTCACTTGCCTGAACTGTCTTCCTGATCCCTTTTGAGCAGGAATTTGAAATACCCAGCATTGCCCTGCCAGCCTGGCTCTGCTAGTCATGTAACAGTCCTGCAAGAGCTGCAGTGAACTACCTACTTGTTGACCCAAGAGCTGGACATGCCTCTGCTACTCTTAATAAAAACTGAAACTCCCCCAGAGTGCAGAGGTTAAATACATAATTTTAGCACATCTCAAAGGCACAGAATGTACTCAACCAAAACGATCACATAGGTGTGATGCAACAAAAAAGTACTTTGCTAGAGCTTGCCAGAATTACTGAGCGAGACAGACTAAAAGACACAAAAAGGGAGGGAATGGCAGGGAGTTCTTCAGAATGCATCAACTGTGCAGTGCTTAAAGGCTTTTAAAATAAAATACCTTTTTTCCATGTCCTCCCTCAGGACTTTTAATTGAAGCTTTATGAATCAGATGACTGCAATTGATCCTTTGGGAATAGTAATTGTAGGGAATGCTCAAGAGAATGGAGCAGAAATACTAATCCCGAAGGTGATTAAATGAAGCAGTGGGCATGAGCCTGGGTCATATGAAGAAAAATGTTATGCCTTTTCCCAAAGGTGCTGCAAAAGTAATGCATGCAGAAAACTTGTACAGTACTTGAAATTTCAACAGTATTTACAGTAATTTGCAACATGTCGTTAGTTAGAAAGTGAGGTCAGTTTATAGCTAAAGAGAACAAGGCAAAACAATGGCTTCTGAGGTAAACACAGTCCCAGAAATTTTAAAATGGTGGCTACAAAAGGTTAATTTAATTTTTTTTATACGGGAACTTTGAGGAAGATGCAAACCTCTTCACTCTGATATTTTTTTTCAGGGGGAAACTTCCCAAGCTGTAACTAAGACCTTAGCCTTGAAAAAAATGTGAGTTGTTAAAATGAAAATTTTCTTTTCTTTTTTGTTTTCAAGATATAAATAAACAAAAAAAAATCAGCTATGAGTTATAGTTTTTTTGCCAGTTAAAAATACTTTATTCTTTTCCTTATATGACCAGGGCTCTGTTCAGACACACAAGAATTAGTCATTTTTAGAGAGGAAGGGAATGTCAGAGGCAAAATATGTCCCTACTGGGCATTTTTATGATCTCTGCTCCAAAATATTACCTAGACAGATCCTTATCAAGGATTTTCTTTCCCATTGTAGATCTATTTCTGATGGAAATTACTGCTGTTGCTGCCCACTGTCTATATACTTTGCCTGAGTACAGGAACGTTGGGCCATCCTTCATAGACTTCCATAAGTCCACAAATGGAGACATATACAGCTTGTAGAGGTTCTAACTATTTTCAGCACATTCATCATAGTTCTGAGGCTTTCCTGGCACATGCAACAAAGTCGATGTGAGTATGCACTGTAAATCCCATTCTCTGGAATGCCAGCAGATTTATTGCATTGGGATTACATAGTCAATCTTTGCTTGGGCAGTAGATCAAGCTGTCCCTAGAAACTTTGGGCGTGGGGACCCTGAGATAGCCAGTGCAGATACAGCAGCTCTAGGGAGCGCAAGTGAATAATTTTTTTCCTTATGGAGGGAGTAAAGTCTCACCTTCTCATTAAGAGTCCAAAGGGATGTGAACTTATTTGCTTTCTTGTGATCTCTCCATACATGTGCCTTAAAGAAAGGCAGAGATTTTGAGTCTCATTCCTTGCAACTTCCCTGATCTTCCTGGGACTAGAGAAAACATGTTGTTACTGATTGCTGGTCAATGACGGTTTGGTTTTGCATGATGAAGGGCAGTATCTGCAAGGAATTTTCTTATTAGAAATTCCTATTTGCATGTTTATGCATTGGATTTAATCATTAGTAATCTTTGCTTGAAACGAACGCTTAGCTCATCATAACCTCTAACTAAGATCAATGTAAATTAAAGAAGTAAAAGACTAAATGAGAAACTGGATGTCATCAGAAATAGTGGCCTAAAATATTTCCAAAACCCCACTTCAACATCTGATTTCACTCATGAGATTTAACTGAACCCTATTTGTAGCCCAGGAAACATTTAGCTCAGAAAGCTTGTTGTGAGATTGATGCTATATAAATTCTGTGCTGGATCCTGTTGCTGTATTAAACAAGGTAGTATTTGCAAGGAGAAACATCTTTCATTCCACCGATTACCAGACCCTCAGAGATCTAAAATGTTGCTATTGCTATTTTAAACCAGCTGCTGCAGTCTGTCATTAAAATCTGTGTCTGTCTCCATCTTCCCATGTGTCTGCATTAATCACAAGGGCAAAAAATCCACAATGAAAACATTTCTATTAATTGAAGCTTTCTCATTTTCTGAAAAGATGAGCTTTGTAATACACAGGCTGTTCTTGCTTAATAGAGCATTGCTCCTTGCCTGTGCAGATGAACTGAAAAAACTGGAGAGTAAGTGTACATTTACATATTACAGTGATCATAGAATGACAGAATCAAGAGTGGTTTGAGTTGTAAGGGACGTGTATCACTTTCTTTTTAAAAAAACACAAATAATTAAAACTTAAGAAGATAAATAGTTTCTGCCAACAGTAAACCATGCAATATGTTTTAGTGTTAAAGTTGTTTCAACAGTTAGCTGCAAGGTTATGTATTTGAGTGGATTCTTACGATGTATAGAGTATGTATACATGCAGGGACCACTTGGAAATGTGTGACAGTTCATTAACGCAAGAGAGTAAGATACAAACACATATAACCATTCACACAAGCATATAAGATCAATCCATAAGAATATGAACCATTTCACCGTATTGTTTCTGCTATGGATCTACTCTTACTAACTTATCCAATCCCATGCAATCTTAGTACAAGAAATGGATTCTTAGTATTTACTGTAACAGTTCCCCTTTTCATCCTACCATAGCACAAAACTGTCCTTGACATTCTATAGCCAACTTGATAAAACTGTTTAAAAATAGCAGCAAATACTGGGGGGGTCATCACATAGCTCAAGACTAAGAGAAGGATATTATTGCAGAGTACTTCAGAAAGTACTTCCTTTCTCCTGGACTCTGACACATCCATTTTGCAGACAGTTGTTGCAATGTCTCTACAAGATTTTGGCACTGAGTCTGGGAAAATAACCTAGGAGGCAATGGTAAAAAGGCGCAGCAGGTGATGATACCACTCAAAATTCAAGTCTGGTACACTGGTCCATGGCAGAAACTTCTGCCTGAAGCCTTCAAGCGTGGTTGCTATATTTGCAGCCTTTGAAGACAAGGTAGCTGAGCCAAATGCAAGAGAAAGTATTTAGCCCTGGGAGAAGCACTCCAACTGGGCTGTGGCATAAGAGTGAAAACAGGAGGCAAACAAACAAAGACTACAGCTATATCTGGAAAGCTAATAAAAGAGTCACACAATTGGTTTGTTAAACAATTGTTAGAGAAAAGGACATATATGGTACGAATATCAGTGGATGTAAGGAATAATATCTCAGTTACTTGGCTTTCCTTTGCTTTTCAGCCTCTTCTGTTAAATACCACAGAATACACTGCAGATTTAGGATTCAGACAAGTGGATCCATGAAAAACAACAGAATAAATGCATCTCCAGTGGAACTCCACTGAGATCACTGGAATTATTCCAAGGCATGAACTAGGGTAATAATTTAGTATTTATATTAATACTATGGAGATTAGCATAAATTGTTAGACTTGGTTTTTGGAAAATCTGACAAAATCCTTTGTATGACCCCTTCAAATCCCATGTTTGGCATATTTTATATGTTTCAGATACTAAACCATAAGTTTAGAAAGCATAAAACATTGATGTTAACTTTTTCACCATACTTATTACTGGAATGTTCTAAAATACAGAATAGATACTACGTTTTAGAGGAAAAAAAATCAGTTTTATTATCCTACCCAGATTTTGGATAGTTTTCAGAATGGTAAGTCTAATTTCCTGTCCATTTTCTTTTTTGTGTGATCTTTTGTTTTGGTTTTCCTAAAAATTGCCCAGTCATTTGCACATCCAAATCCAGTGTACACCATTTCAAGTAATTTCACATCTATAATTTTGTAATCATTGTGATGCTGCATTAAATTTTTTGTATTTTCCTACCTCTAGCTGGTATCACTCCTGAAAGAATACAGAAATGTCAGTGCCTGCTTATATTTTAATCTGGAAACACAAACAAGACAATGGAGCTATGTCAAAAGTGAAAGATGAGAATTTAATAGCCGTCCAGGGGTGTGCAAATTAAAGCTTCAGACTGAATAGCAATTTATGGGGCATAAAACCCAGCAGAAAATGAGTAGACAATAGGCCCAGGGAATTGTTGGGCAACACTGAATCATCAGACACAAATTCAGCTGGCTGCACCTCTGCTGTCACTGCAGCATGAAGTGAGGAGGGTGAAAAGGCAAAGCTAAATGTCTCTGATTTCAGAGTGTGCATGAGATGGTGTTGGACAGTTTGGAGGAGCGCTGAGACAAATGCTGAGGTAGGAGTCAGCTGCAGTCACCCTTATCCTGCTCTCTGCTGAATACAGAACAAAAACATCTTCAGATTTATTTACTGAAATGGCCATTTTTCAACAACAACAAAACACTTTTTTCTAAGACAGCGAAATTTTGGATGAATAGAGGTCCTTTTCCTTTTCAAAAGCCACACATATAGCTGGACAGTCAAGAAGAAAGAAGTTACCTCCCAATCTCCAATACTGAATGCAATCTGAAGGGTTTAAGTTGAAGGAGAATAGATTTAGACTGGATCTTAGGAAGTTCTTCAGTACGAGGGTGGCAGGACTTTGGAATAAATTATCCAGAGATGTTGTGGCTGCCCCCTCCCTGGAGGTGTTCAAGGCCAAGTTGGATGTAGCCTTGAGCAGCCTGATCTAGTTGAGAGGTGTCCCTGCCCATGACAGGGAGGTTGGACTAGATGATCTCTAAGGTCCCTTCCAGCCTAGGCCATCCTATGATTCTATGATTCTATGTGAGTTCTACTTTGTTGCTGTAAACTGAGGTTTACATTTGTGTGAAATCAGAGTAGCTGCCTCAGTTTTGATCTCTAAGGTCCCTTCCAGCCTAGGCCATCGTATGATTCTGTGATGACAGGTTGGTGACTTCAAGGAAAGGACTGTGAACAAGGCTGAAGCGAAGAGGTCAGAGTTATGATGCTGAGTGCTAGAAACATCATTGTAGCTCTGTTGGAGGCAACTCTGTGGGTACATTAACTGTGGAGATGAGGAGCTGTGGGGCTATAGCCCACAATCCTTTGGTATGCCAGATATCTCTGACTGACTTCTCAAAGAACCAGCTACACCCATGCCCAGCATCCCTCCACCCTGTCCTCCACACCACAGGGAGTGTTTTATAGCTATTTTATTTTCTACTTTGATCATAACAGGCTGAAAGTTCCAGCAACTTGCCCTTGAACGAAAGTTGAATTAAAAAAAAAAACCAAACACAAAAAACCAAACCCAAACCACTAAAAAACATAAAACCTATGAGTGAAGCCGTAAATGTGTATTTTGCTTAGGAACCTACTGAGTTTGAAAGCTGGCAGACACCTCATAACAACCCAGTTACTGATTGAAAATAGAGCAAATCCAGTTTGATTTAGGTTTCTGGAGAACCAATGATTCATGGCATTAGTCAGCCATGCACATTCCAGGAGAAAACAAATCTACTATCTAGATATAATACCAAAATTGAGTAGTTTCATAGGATTTGAAAGATTCAATTCATTTTTTTCTCAGCAGAGAACACTATACTCTGGCTGCTTGATTCACAGGAGTTTTTCATGAGCTTCAAAGCCCTGGAAAATATAGCTAGTCTGCAGAACAATCCATGACTGCATGTCTAGCTAAATCCATTGTACATATACTAATAAATTTCCTCAAAACTGAGTAATGGACTTAAATTAGACTAGCTTACAGAAGACAACATTCAAATACTGACACCCCCAATCACTGTTATTATTTACCATTTGCATAAAGCACAGCAAGTTAGACACGAGAGGTTTCAGGAGATACACAGGAAAAACTTTAGCCAGTGAAAACTCATCCAAAAGATGACCATGCTCTACACTATAATGTTTGCCCCATCGCCCACTCACAATGCAGGTGCCAACATCACATACAGTGCAGGTCCTCAGTTACCAGGTACATTGATTTATTGCAGCTGGAGATCCACACGAATTTTTTTTTACTGCTGTGTTTAGTCTTATTGAAACAGGAAAATATTTAGAAGAATAGGCATGAAAATAATAAAAAAAAAATTCTAGCAGAAATTTCATTCCAGGCAAATGGAGAGGGAAGAAGGAATCAAGTAGATAAGGAAAAGCAAGAAATATAGCTATCAGGTCGATGTGGCACAGAACTGATCATTTTTATTACTTCTCCTACATTTGCTTTGATACGGAAAAACTATAGGAAAACAGTCCTTTACAATATGGTCTGAAAAAGGAGAGACATGCAGCAGAGAGTGTTACTGTACAAATACAGAGAATTCAGATATAGAGACCATTTACAACTCTGAATTAGTCTGAGGAGGAGAATTACCTTCAGATATACCTATAGTTTAAGAGCAAAATCTTAACCATTCTGTAGTACATAATATTGGGTGCACTAGGAAGTGTTTGCAGTTCTGCATGTCCTTCTAATCTGCATAAAGAAATGACTATTTCTAACACAATACCCTTTACTGAAGAGAGCTTGAGGAATACAGGGTGATATTAGCCACACAAGGTTGACTATATCTGTAGCCAGTACATGCCCAGCATAAACTCAGTCAGTTTTGGTGAGAAGCCCAATTTTTCTACATTAATGCAACTATTTAAACTCTTAATCATATGTTCTGATGTATTTCTCACATCTCTATCTGTATATACATACACATATATATATGCAGTCTCACAGATGTTATTGTATTTAGTCCTAAACCTTGATATTTAATGTTTATTAGCGCAAATTAATTAATTTTCATTTGTCACTATTTTCCTTAAGTATTACAATGAAAATGGAAGAGTTGACATATGAGGTTTGTTTGCGTTTTTAGGGATGCTCGTTTGAAAATTATTTTGAACTGCATTTTTCAACAGAACAGTAAAAGGATTTATTAATAACACTAATCTCTTTTAAGGACCTCTTGGTGTATGCCCATTTATTTCTGTAATTCGTCTAAGAAAAATGCTTAAGGATCTCTAAATCAGAGTCTAGAATTGAGAAAAAAAATTCTTGTAAAACAAAACCTTCTGATTAAATTTTTATGGGGTTTTTTTGGTAAATAAATTGAAACATGCTTTGTACAGGCAATGTTTGAGCGGAAAATAATTACAATATGAAGATGCACTAGAAATGCAGATTTTTGAAAACTTTGTTGTGACAATACAACTTCTGAATTTGATATAATTCCATTTGGTTTAATGTTCTCTTATGAAGACATAGCAGAACTTAAGAGTTTTGAAAACTACGGTACGCTTTTAATAATTTTTGCATTGACAGTAGCACAGTAGATGTGTTATAGCCTTCTCTGGATAAGGAATGTGAAGCTGCTTCAGAAGCAGGATAAAAACTACATGGCAAACCCAGTTGCTTCAGAAAATGTTAATGATAGCCAGAACAAAAATGTTTCCACACACTTGAGGCCTACTCATAGCATTTCAGAGACTGAACTAAGTAGGGCTTTAAAGTTGACCTTATTGGCCTATTGAGGCACAGATTAATGATGCTACCTACCTCGGCAGTACAGCAGAGAGGTACCTGTTCTAATAAGTTTCACAGCAGCAGTAGCCTTTCGTAGATGGACACCTTGACCTTGAGGTAAACACAGGGCTCTGATTTGTAATTACTGAGGTTGTAGGATTGGTGGTGAGCATGTCATGACTTAGGGAGTGCTGCACAATAGTCGGAACAACTTCATAAGGAATGTATCAGCCACCTTTTTTGACATATTAGCTTCCCATCAGACAGGACCAGCCCAGCTGGAGGGGCTCTTAGCAAAATTCATTCTCTGTGACTGGGAGTCCAGTTACCTCAGGAAAATTTTCCAATGTTGCAACACCCCAAGAAACACAGCTGGCTTCCCACTCCTCACTTCTCTCCAGGAAAATGGAATCTCTTCTAGCTCAAAGCCTTGGCAGACTTTGTAAAGATGGACCTCTCACTGAATCTTTTTTGCTCCCATCTTCATAACAAACACTGTTGCCAGTCATCCCTATAAACTTGCTCTCCTACTCACGCAGTGCCTTTGCAGGGGAACACTTTTCTGAAGACTGAAATGTATGTCCTGGTGAATATTTACTCATAAGTAATTAAAATGTAAGAAAGATTTTTGTGTTAGCAGAAGCATTAGTGAAGATGTGGTTACAGCAACAGAAACTTTCCTTCAGCTGTTTGATTTTTGTTGTTTGTTTCTTGTGTAATCCGTGTCTCAACCAGGGTTTGCCTGAGAAAGCCACGGTGTATCAGTCAATTAGGTTTGAGGTGCTGATCACACAGTCTCAGAACTGATGTGACCTACTGATTTCTACAAATGCAATAGCAGAGAGCTCAAAATGTATATGTTTACCTGTACAGGCCCACCATGTTAATGAACTCGTGTTCTGCATTGGTAGTAAAGATTTTAAAAGTGAACATGAGTAAAATAGAATTAAATAAAAGAAAGATTTCACTCCTGAACAACAATTGTTATGTCATTTAGAATTTCTTTTTTAATGATTTCAGGACAAAATTAAGGAATTTTGTATATGCACGTAATTCTAGTCATTATGTTAATACGTATTTTCCATTAATAATTTCTACAGAAAATCAAGAAATTATGTAGTGGCTTTGAAAAATTGTCTCTTAAAATAATAAAATACTAAAAATAAACAGGGAAAGCTATGGCAAAACTAGAAAATCTAGGAATCTGAATTTTGCAGAAGCAAGAGTGTACTTAAAATCTCAATTTCTTGTTTTATCTCAGTAGTCTATTTACCAATGCACTGGTTTATTTTACTTTGAACATTAATCTTCTCCTATTATGCTTCTTTGATGGTGTGCTATTGTCTTTTCCAGAGCGTCATACCACGCTCTCTTCTGGGTTTGAGAAATTTGTGTCTGTAAAGCAGAAAACTTTGGTGTTCACTTCCTGAGCTTTATTTTGGTCTAAGAGTTGTCATGGATGCAGATGACAGAGATTTTTTTTATTAGACTGTTCTTGAGTTTTGACAAATTTAAACCAAGTAAGAGTGTTTCATTCAATTTGTATAAATGACTGACAATAACGAGATTACTCTGATATGATTCTAAAGCCAGGCTCTGCTAAGTGCAAATTGAAGCAACCTACTGCTGCTTTGATATCATTACATTGTATCCTGATTTATGACTGCTGTATTAGAACATCAATCACTGACTCATTAATGTAAGAATTTTTCAACTCCTCATATTTGTGCCATATCATCAGCTGATGCTGTTTTCACTGTTGGCTCTTTGTCAAGTGCTAATTTTTTGTTAATACACAAAATATGAGAGACCAGAACATAATATTGTTATATTATTAAAACAGCAGTGACTTCTTACACCAGCAGAAAAAAAATGGGCTTGGAATGTATTGTATTATAGTTGTGTGGATTGCACTTATCTGTTCTGGTGAGGATCTGGTACAAAACAGTGGTACCTCACGGAAGGACACAGTTCTAACTTGTAGAAGACATTATTTTAGAGAAAAATTATGTTCCTTTATCGCTTAGTAATTTTAAAGGATATTTTATTTGTAATCATTAGTGGATTGAGACCAATCCTGGGGAGAAGAATTTGGGTGTGTGATGGTGGATAATAAGACCAACAGGAGCCAACAGTGTTTGCAAGCAGCCCAGAAAGCCGGCCATATCCTGAGATGCATCAAGAGATGTGTGACTAGCAGCTTGGGGAAGGTGATTCTGCCCCTGTACTCTGCCCTTATGAAACCCCTCCTGGAGTACTGTCTCCAGCTCTGGAGCCTCCAACGTGAGAAAGACAGGGAGCTCTCGGAGTGAATCCAAAGGAGGTCTACCAAGATGATCAAAGGGCTGAAGCACCTCTCCTATGAATACAGGCTGGGAGAGTCAGGCTTATTCAGCCTGGGAAAGAGAAGGCTCTGGGGAGACCTTATGGCAACCTTCCAGTACCTGAAGGGGCCCTACAAGAAGACTGGGGAGGGACTTTTTAGAAGGGCCTGTAGTTATAGGATGAGGGGAAATGGGTGGAAGCTGGAAGAATGTAGGTTTAGACTAGATAGAAGCAAGAAGTTCTTTAACCTGAGGGTGATAAGACACTGGAACAGGTTTCCCAGGGAGGTTGTGAATGCTACATCCCGGGAAGTGTGCAAGGCCAGGATGGATGGAGCATTGAGCAACATGATCTAGTGGGAGATGTCCCTGTCATGTCAGAGGAGTTGGAATTAGATGATCTTTGAGGTCCCTTCCAACATAAATCAACCTAAAAATCCCCAAAACTACACCACATTTAGAAGGATTTGAAGGCTTAGAACCTGTAAAGAATTTTTAAGCACATTCTTAACTTTTAGCAGGTACATCCCATTTGTCTTAGGAATGAAAGCCCGTGTTTAAAATTTCCACTGAATCTGACCACAACAAAAATAGATTGAGGGCTAATTGTGATCCAAGGTCTTTAAATGTCAATCAGTCATAACGAGAGAAAGTAGGACGACTTAAAAATAATCTCTAAGTATTTTGATCACAGCCGAAAGTCATATCAAAGCTTCAGAAGGAAAATATATGTAGGAAAGTGTGTTGGTTATTGCAATAAGTTTTTTTGTGTTGTTAGGTGCTGTGTTGCTAAAAAAGAAGCATTCTTGTACATATTTTTTTTTCTTTTTTTTTACCTCTCTCCTGACCCAGAAGGTATAAAACAGAAGAAGATGTAGGCTGCGAAGTTTACAAGAGATTAGCAGTTTCTGGGACCAAAGAAAGTAAGTCATATATCGGGTATCAGAGGATATTCTGTCTCTCAGGTGATGAGTTCCCCACTAGAACTTCCTGACTATGGGTTCAAAACATAAAGCATTATGTTGGGAAAAGCAACAGATGTCATTTTCCTGGACTTGTGCAAGGTGTTTTACACTGTCCCACATGACATCCTTGTCTCTAAAATGGAGAGACACGGATTTGACAGATGGACCACTCGGTGGATGAAGAACTGGCTGGATGGTCGCACTCCAAGGGTTGTGGTCAATGGCTTGATGCCCACATGGAGACCAGTGACAAGCGGTGTTCCTCAGGGGTCCGTTCTGGGTCCTGTGCTGGTCAACATTTTTGTCAGCGACATGG